>NW_022284721.1:0-4095 GCF_004355925.1 Anarrhichthys ocellatus
AAATGAGGCAATAGCAGAAAGTTGGATCATTTGGCTTTGCAGCTTGTTTAAAAATCTACAATAAATTGCACATCACAGCATACTGTATGCTTCAGATGTGAGCTGATGCAACATAGGAGACATACACACAGAAATATTAGATAAAAGCACGATGATATGTTTTTGACTGATAAGAATAAAGAGCGTCACAGTTTCTCACAGTGTGGCTGTTCATAAGGTTGTGCTGATTATGTCAAAAGTCTTTCTTTCATCTGTCAGCGAGGAAGGGAAAAAAGAAGAGAGCAACTCGCCAACTGCGATATGAAATAATAGGGAATATATGAAAATAGCATCAATGCACGCTATCAGATATTGTTAGGAGAACCGAGAGCGTAAAATGAGGAGGCACCTCAACAGTCTTGACAATCTCACTTCGTCTCTCCCACCTTTCTGTCAGCAGAAATAGAAGCTGAAAGCAAACTTGTAGGTGTGTGTGTGTGTGTGTGTGTCCCACCTTGTCTACAGGAACAAAATAATAGGCAAGATAAAAAGAATCTGCGAGACAGATGTTCCTTCATGCTCGGATAAACACTGCAGATTCCTCTTCATCACGGGTGGCTGTTGCGGTTCACTTCTGTGGCAGAAGTTATCAGGACGTTCAAATACGAAGACTTCATCAGAAACCAGACACATGATTTTAACCCTAACCTAACCGTAAACATCTAAATGAACGAGAGAGAGAGGCAGCCGCTGAGGAGAGTTGAGTCTCACTTTGCCGAAGTGTTAAACCTGAAATGTGTTCATGTCTCTCGCTTCCCGGCGCCGTCCGCATGCTGGCAGGTAAATAAGTTTCTCGGTGGGACTTCAGCGACCACATCAGCAGAAACACGGACGATCCGAGCCACATCACGCACGGTCCGCCGGAGGGTGGATTGGAGTTTGTGTTATATTTACAGTCTGACGGCCACCACACATGCTCCTGCCCTGCCCAGACACAGAGGTGCTACCTGGAGAGAGAGAGAGAAACGCAAGAACAGAGCTGTAGTCGTGGCCAACTTACTCGAGTCCAAGACCAAGTCCAAGTCTGATTCAAGACCGAGTCAAGGGCATATTGAGTCTTGTTCAGGACCATAATAGTCAATGATTTCTTTCCAATGCTAATATACAAGTTAGGATGGAGAGAAATTATCTATCTATAAACAATATTGATCAATCTTCCAACATTAAACGAATCACGGCACAGAATTTTGGTTCTTTTGTTGTGCCTAAATACATAACTGGGAGCCTTCCTCATTAGTAGAACAGGCAAACCTGATAGTGAAAAGGTATTTGCCTGATTTTTTAAATAACTGCATTTTCCCATTCTAATTAATCACTAGCAAACGTGCATACCGACCGGTTAAATCTCTCCTGTGAAACCGTGCACACCAGTTCTCAACGAGGCCGGGACCAAGACAGGCACGAGATTTCAAGTCTTGTCCAACAAGACACGAGACCAAGACAAGTGCGAGACTTTTTAAAAAATGGGTTTGACGAGATCTATAAATCGGTGTAGTCCTGTGAAATCATTTTCATGTTTTCAGTTGAGTTCAATGATTGCATGCCCCTGTTTGGGGTTGAAAATAAATAAATAAATTACATTACAGCATCTTTTGTAAACCTATTGGACGCGGTCAATACTTCACATTCACCAGCCTTGTGAACTAACTTTTACGACAGCATGGATGAGAAGACCTTTAAGAGGCTATAATCAATCAATCGATATCTGGCAGCTGTTTCTCATCTGTGCTCGACCTGCTCAGCACCAAACCGCAGACACAGCATTCAGTAGAACTCTGTACTTCCTTCATTAGTTGGTGGAGACCAAAAACAGACTAAAAGGCTGTTAATACTGGACTTGCATTCATCAGGTGTTTAGAAAAACGACTCCAAAATGAATTCTAATTTTGCTCTCTGCCTGATGTTTAAATAGGCAACTGTTTACTAAGTAGTTCACCATATCAAATTAAAAGCTGTTATTATGTCAATGTTGTGTCTGCAACTTGTTTCCGCTGCCCCCAAGGGGCCTACAAATTTGTTATTGCGGGTTTATGTTAAAGTCCTCGGATGCAATTGAAATTTCAACATTTCAATTTCCGTGACCACTGGCCAACCCTCCTGCTGATAAAGATCATGTACAACACCGATAGGCATCTTTGGCTCCGACCTCATCACAGCAGGGAGCGATGATAATCCTTTGGCTCTAAGCGAAGCTTTGTCTCTTTTTGTGGATGTCTTGTCCTGTTAGCATTTGTAGCCACTGCTTCTACACCGATAGTCAGCGCTGTCTGTCAGTCACCTCATTTTAAAAAGACAAACTTCTTCTTCTTCTGTCTTGGAAGTAAACAGATTGACAGATGTATGCTAAAGCAAGCAAAGGGAAGCGGTGCTGCTAGACAGACAACCCATCCGCTTGTGTGTTTGTCTCAGCTTCTGACAATGAACAGAGGGCACATTTAACGGTCTCAACGTCTCACATCTCAGTCTGTCCCCGTCCCTTTGTGTCAGTCTTAACATTCTCTGTATTCTGTATCCGCCCATCTACACCCCTCTTGTTCTAAGCATGGTGCGTGTCTCCAAAATAGCAGATTTCCAACGACTTTGGTTGGAAATCTTCCGAGCTATGCAGGAGATGAGGCATAAATTGAAGTGTTATAGACTTGAGCTGAGTGAAATCGTTCAACTTTGAAAAATAAATCTTTCCCCTACTGCTGCGGCGCCAAGGACAATATTAGCATGAGGAAAACACACATTTACATAACAGAGAAAAACCGCCAAGACACATGATAGAGGACCTGGAGGAAGGTCAAACTGTGACTGTGTGTTGATTTAACAACTTTATTGGTGTGCATCAGCATTTATTACTTGTTTGTACTCAACTGCAGTGAATGTGTCTATGTACATACGAGCAATTGGATGCATGTAAATCTGCTGCGTGTGTGTGTGCAACACGAGAATATAGCTTATTAAATTGTACAGACTCTTTCCTGCCAAACATATAAACTGCATGTGTGCGTGTGTGTTGCATTTGTGTGTGTTTGGTTGTGTACCTGTGTCCACTCGTTGGTCTGAGGGTCGTAGGCTTCTACAGTATTGAGATACACCTGCCCGTCATAACCGCCCACGGCGTAGAGATGGTCGCCAAGGAGACAAACACCAACGGCGTCTCTGCTGATGCTCATGGGGGCAACTGCCGTCCACACATCTGTCTGAGGGTCATACCTGTGCAAAGACGCCCCACACACACACAACACACACACAACACAGAGTGAGAAATTACGTTCACAAAAATCTATTTCATTACAATATTTTGGGAAACACACTTACTCGCCTCCTTTCCGAGAGTAAGATGAAAAGACTGATCAGTCACATGTCTGTGCACAGCTTGCCTGGCTCTTCAAAAACAACACTACCAGCCCAACTAAAGCTCATTAGTTTATATGTTGTATCTCATTTGTTTAATCCTTACACAAACAGTGCTCGGTAACTTCCGGGAGTCTTGCCATCACTGTGGGGTTGCTAGGCATGGCGTCGCCGTTGTGCTTGTACAGAGAGCTCTATTAAAATCTGTGCTCATTGAAAACATTTTGTTAGTGTACCACTTAAACCACAACGTGTTGCTTAGAGCAGATTACAGGTGTTAGCAAGCACATTTTTGACATTTGGACAAAACCAGTTTCACCATTTCCCGCTTACGATTTTTATGCCATGCTAAGCTAATCGTGTTGTGACTCCAGCTCAATACTAGCTCAAAATAAGTGTATTTCTCATTGAACTATTCCTCATTTTTCCAAGAACAAAAACTAATAATTCTAAAGACACTATAATATAAGTAATATATATATAGTTTATATGCATAGAATTGACTTGAATAGATTGTCACCGACACCCGATGCAGCTATTCGAGTCCGTATGGGCCCGATACTTCATATTGGTTCATCTCTAGCTTATACAAATCAAAGAAAAAATATGTATGTATTCATACTTTTGCATCTCACACTAAATTGTGAACTGAGAATTTTACATTGCAACACACACACACACACACACACACACACACACACACACACACACACA
>NW_022284722.1:0-4093 GCF_004355925.1 Anarrhichthys ocellatus
TTCAGAAGCAGGTGATTTCTACCGGCCCACTCCACAAAGTCATCCACTACTGCCCTGTACTCATCCTCCCGTCCATCCCTTATACACCCGACCACTGCAGAGTCATCAGAGAACTTCTGCAGATGGCATGACACAGAGTTGTACTGGAAGTCAGTGGTGTACAAGGTGAACAGGAAGGGAGACAGAACAGTTCCCTGTGGGGCTCCAATATTACTGACCACCACATCAGACAGCACACGGCCCAGTCGGACAAACTGTGGTCTGCCCGTGAGGTAGTCAGTGATCCAGGAGACGGTGGATGCATTAACCCCCACCACCCGCAGCTTCTCGCTCAGCAGCAGTGGTTGGATGGTGTTGAATGCACTGGAGAAATCAAAGAAAGTGATTCTCACAGAGCCACCGGATCCATCCAGGTGCGACTGAGCTCGTTGCAGCAGGTAGATGATGGCATCGTCCACCCCCACATGCGGCTGGTATGCAAATTGCAGAGGGTCCAGTGAGGATTTCACCAGCGGACGGAGGTGGGCCAAGACCAACCTCTCCAGCACCTTCATCACATGAGATGTGAGGCAAGGCAAGGCAAGTTTATTTGTATAGCACATTTCAACAACAAGGTAATTCAAAGTGCTTCACATAAAACCATTAAAAGCATCAAAACATAAGGCAAAAGAAAAGGAGATTTCTTAAAACATTAAAAAACAGTGTAAGAAATAAAATACAGTAGTAAAATGCAGAAATGCAGGAAATTGATTAATATATTAATTGAATCGGGTTCAATTAAAGGCAGCAGCAAACAGAAAAGTCTTTAATCTTGATTTAAAGGAGCTGAGGGTCTCAGCAGACCTGCAGCTTTCTGGGACTTTGTTCCAGATATGTGGGGCAGAACAACTGAATGCTGCTTCTCCATGTTTATTTCTGACTCTGGGAACAGAAAGTAGACCGGTCCCAGACGATCTAAGGGGTCGGGATGGTTCATAAGTTAGCAGCAGATCAGAGATGTGTTTTGGCCCTAAACCATTCAGTACTTTGTAAACCAACAGCAGGATTTTAAAGTCAATTCTTTGTTTGACAGGAAGCCAGTGCAAAGACCTCAGAACTGGAGTGACGTGATCCACCCTCCTGGTCTTAGTGAGGACTCGAGCTGCAGTGTTCTGAATCAGCTGCAGCTTTCTGACAGACTTTTTACAGAGACCTGTAAACACACCATTACAGTAGTCCAGTCAGCTGAAGATAAATGCATGGACAAGTTTTTCCAAATCCTGTTGAGACATAAGTCCTCTAATCCTTGATATATTCTTCAGGTGATAGTAGGTTGATTTTGTAATTGTCTTGATATGGCTGTTCAGGTTGAAGTCTGAATCCATAACTACACCTAGATTTCTGGCTTGGTTTGTGGGTTTTAACATCAGTGATTGAAGCTGAGCGGTGACTTTCAATCGTTCGCCCTTGGTACCAAAACAATTACTTCTGTTTTATCTTTGTTTAATTGAAGAAAATTCTGGCACATCCAGTTGTTGATTTGTTCAATGCCATTACCCAGCCCTTGTATGGGATTATAGTCCCCTGGTGACATAGTTATGTAGATTTGTGTGTCGTCTGCATAATTATGATAACACACTTTGTTGTTTTCCATAATCTGAGCTAGTGGAAGCATGTAGATGTTGAACAGAAGAGGCCCCAGTATTGAACCTTGGGGAACACCACATGTCATTTTAGTCAGCTCTGGTGTGTAATTAGCTACAGACACAAAGTATTCTCTGTCCTTCAAGTAGGATTCAAACCAGTTAAATGCTGTGCCAGAAAGTCCCACCCAGATTTTTAGTCTTTCTAGTAGTATGGCATGGTCGACCGTGTCGAATGCAGCACTGAGATCCAGTAATACTAAGACTGAAATTCTGCCATTTTCTGTGTTTAAGTGGATGCCGTTGAAAACCTTAACAAGAGCAGTTTCAGTACTGTGGTGCTGTCGAAAGCCTGACTGGAAGACATCAAAGCAGTTATTTACGGCCAAGAAGTTGTTCAGCTGTTGGAAAACCGATTTTTCAATTATTTTACTTAAAAATGGGAGGTTTGATATTGGCCTATAATTTTTCATTGTTGCGGAGTCTAAACTAGCCTTCTTTAGGAGTGGTTTAATAACTGCAGTTTTTAGGGCTTGTGGGAAGACACCTGAGAGAAGGGATGTGTTTACAATTTGTAAAAGATCAGTGCTCATGCAGTTTGAAATATTTTTGAAAAAGTGTGTTGTAGAATATCCAAGCAGCAGGAGGATGACTTCAGATGTTGTATAATGTCTTCTAGGCTTCTACGGTCGATTGAATGAAATTGTGTCATGATATTTGAATGGATGTTATTCAGAGAAGGGGACAACACATATCCTGTGGTTGGTGTGGAGGCACTGACTGCTTGTCTAATTTTCTGAATTTTGTCAGTAAAAAAGCAGGCAAATTGATTGCATGCCCAGGTGGATTGGCGCTCAGCAGCTACCGACACTGGAGGGTTTGTTAGCCTGTCGACGGTAGCAAATAAGGAGCGTGAATTGTTATTGTTTTTGGTTATGATGTCAGAGAAGAAGGACTGCCTTCCATTTCTAAGTTCCAAATTATAATTGCGAAGTCCCTCTTTATAGATGTCACAGTGAACCTGGAGATTAATTTTTTCGCCACCTGCGCTCAGCTTTCCGACACTCTCGTTTCTCTATTTTGACCAGCGTAGCATTTCTCCAAGGAGATCTTTGCTTACCTGAGACAACCTTCACTTTAGTGGGTGCAATAGCATCAATAATATTTTAAACTTTAGAATTGAAGCCATCTTCAAGCTCATTGACTGAGATGCAGGAGAGGGCTGGTGAGGAGCAGAACTTCTGAATAAATAGTTCACTGGTGTTTTCGGAGATGTAACACTTCGTCACAACCTCGGTTTGGACATTTGTGTGCAAGGAGATTGCACTCTCAAAGAAAACACAGAAATGATTAGAGAGTGCAACATCAGTCACAGCAACCTTGGAAATGTTTACACCTTTGGTGATGATTAGGTCCAGAGTGTGCCCCCTGTTGTGGGTGGGTCCTGTCACATGCTGAGTCAGATAGTTATCAAGGACACCACATAGTTCTATAGACCAGTGATTGTTACCCATGGGGCCGTGGCCCACGATTGGACCGCGAGCGCCACCTAGAGGGCCACAAAAAACTTTCAGTTTTGCACCTGTGGGCCGCGAGGGCCGCGGGACCGCATAGGTTATCAATTGAAGACACCAGAGATATTACTGTTATCCATGAGACGCTCAGTTACAATATAGCTTCCCACCACCTGGTGGCGGTAATGTGTCAGTCAGTTGTTTAACAAGCTCCAATAAGCAGAAGAAGACACTCAGCTAGCCGCTAGCCTGTCGCGGAAGTTATGGATACGTTTTTAAAAAGAAAAAATGAAGACCACAGTGGTGTCATAGCCCCCCCCCCCAAAAAAAGTCTAAATGTGTGCACAAGTACAATCCTGACTTTCTTAAGTACGGCTTCGTCGCCTCCATGCGCCTACGGGTTGCGGGGAGCAAGGCTCTGACTGTGGTTTGTGCTTATGCACCAAACAGCAGTTCAGAGTATCCGGCCTTCTTGGAGTCGGTGGGAGGGGTCCTGGAAAGGGCGTCGCCTACCGACTCCATAGTTCTCCTGGGGGACTTCAACGCTCACGTGGGCAATGACGGAGAAACCTGGCGGGGGGTGATTGGGAGGAACGGCTTGCCCGATCTGAACCCGAATGGTGTTTTGTTATTGGACTTCTGTGCGTGCCATGGTTTGGCCATAACGAACACCATGTTCGAACATAAGGTGGCTCATAAGTGTACCTGGTACCAGAACACCTTAGGCCGGAGATCAATGATCGACTTTGTAATCGTATCATTTGATTTGCGGCCGTATGTCTTGGACACTCGGGTGAAGAGAGGAGCAGAGCTGTCAACTGATCACCACCTGGTGGTGAGTTGGATCAGATGGCAGGGGAACCGGTTGGAAAGACCCGGCAAGAACAAACGTGTAGTGAGGGTGAACTGGGAACGTCTGGCGGAGGACCCTGTCCGGGAGGTCTTTAACTCCCACCT
>NW_022284723.1:0-2500 GCF_004355925.1 Anarrhichthys ocellatus
ATATATATATATATATATATATATATATATATATATTCCTTGTAAACATCGTGGCAGTTGAGAAGCTCAACAACTGCTGTGGTTTTGAGATTTAAATGCAGTTCATGACTGAGTGCCTCTCTTTACGCTCATGTTCTTCTTCCCTCACTTTTAACTCCATCCCCAGGTGCCGCACAGTGCATCTTTAATCAGGGCATGTCTGCCTTGACACCTCCATGTCACCAGAACATGCTTCTCTGTAGCTGTGTAAAGAATAGTCATCAGGAAGTGACATGATGGAAGCCGTTACAGCCCACATCACATTGAAGGGATCAATTCCCGCTTTTTAATATGCATGTGTAAGTACGGGAGGCAATGCAGGCATTTTAGTGACAGACACAGCGCCAGCTGTCTTTGATTTGATTGGGGACTTCCAACTTGACTGTATATATCTGTCCCCGCGTTGATTGCCAAGTATAAACCTATTGCTGCTAACAAGCGTGGAGTCAAGCTGCCAGAATGAGAAAAAGTAATTTCTCCTCCTCTTGTCCTCATCTCTCAGCAAACCTTGACATTTTCCAGCACAGAAATGTGAAGTATTTCTTAAGTCCTTTCACGCATCAGTTGACAAATTGGATCAACCTATCGGTTAACCTTCACAAGAAGAAGAGATTATACTTGAGCACATTTCTTAAAAATAAAACATGTGCATGGTCGTCTTTTCCTTGTTTGACAACCTTTAATGCGTCACTCCTCTAAGCTGCTTTGCTTAGACACACCTGCACATTTGTTTTTTTCCAAAAAGCAATGACATTACACTAAAAAACCAAATTGTCTTAACTTGCTGTTACCTCTTTCTACTAGTGGGCGTGGTCTGTAACAGCTGAATGTTGCACATGCTCATTAGTCATTGTTTTTTTTGTCGTATAGTCAGAATTTGCAGGAATACTTTTTAGATCCAATAATTAGAAACCATAAATTCACAGAGCAAAGGCCGGAGCAAACCCACTGGTGGATACAGTAACCATTAAAGTGCAATGATACTAAATATCCTGAGAAAGAACATATATCCACTCAAAACTATTTTTTTCTTGCTTGTATAGCATCCAATATTCATTTTGAAATAATGAAAAAGATTATGTTCTATCAGCTGACAAATGTACAAAATGCAACCGTGTTGAATACACTCCAATGTAAGACACTGCACAGGCAGCAGGCAATATACAGTACATTACATCCAGGACGTGCTTTGTCCTGTTGTACTATGTTCTCAAGGAAAAGCACTTGGATGAGAGGAACTGTGTCACTATATTCTCTTCAGTGGAGAGTTTTGTCCGTGACCTCTTTAGCAAGTGTATTAGAAAGGAACATGTAGCAAAGGACACAAAAGAGAACAAAAAAACAACCTCAATTGTGGTTTATTATATCATTTTGCATATCTTCACATATAACATACAGCAAGTACCTTTTTGACAGAACCTGGCTACTGTCTCCTGTTGCTTCCAGTGTTGCATTGCTAAACATGCCATGGACCAATCTGTCTCTTACAGCACAGGGATGTGACTGATGTAGATATTCTCATCTAACTCCCGGAGAGACTGACCAAAAACACATTTCCTTCTATATCCTTTGAAGATAACCAGCAGTACAGCTGCACGCCTCATAATCTCCACCTTTCGGCCTCTTTGAGTATACTTTGGAGTCCCTTTTCTGGGCTTGGTCCCATGTAGCATGGTGCTGGGGGAGGTACATTAATAGAGACCGTGGGGGCAACAGTAATCCTACCTGCTGTCCAAGGAACACCCTTGAATCTCTATTCTTCATCCCCTCATCGTTACATGAGCCCGGCTTCAGCGTTGTCTACTTCATGCTTTAGGTTTGGACGGCATGGAGGGCTGTTAAAGGACGGCAGGGCAGCCGTTTGGACCATCAGCTAGTGCCTTCCCACCAGCGCTCGAGCGCATTGGGTCACAACGAGCTGCCTTGGCACCACCAGAGAACGGTTTCCTACAACTGATTGGCTGTCAGGCTCAATCCTTTCGCTGCCCCCCGGAGCATGTCTCCATGACCAATTTAAGAGGCAGAGTCAGAGCCTTCCCACACTCCCTGCCTCAGAGAGAGAACAACAGTCATGTGTCGATGTGGGCAGATTAAATATATACTTGTTAAAAGGCCGTATCAAGCCCCAGGTCATTGACAATGCTCAGAGTTATTGATTTGAGAGATTTTTGTATTTGTTCAGCATTGTTATTTTCTCTTTGAAGTTCATTTTCACAGTCTGTTTTGAACATATTTGCTCCGTGTTGGTTTAAAAGTAAACTTGTAACCTTAGCGATACTGCAGCATTATAGCTCCTCCCCCCCATGAATATACATCCTCACTGTATTGGATAATCTACAGTATATGGGCTTTACTCAATTCTGTGGATACTTCCAGTTTGAATTTGACATGAAGTTAATCTCACTACTACATTTCTCAGGATCTATATTCATTTTTTAATCAGACCCATGAAAAGATTCCT
>NW_022284724.1:0-2500 GCF_004355925.1 Anarrhichthys ocellatus
GACAGCCGGTCCCCACTTTATTGCAAACGCCGCATTGTGACCATCCAGCTACAGCCAGCGACTATTAGCATGCTAGCATTTTGTGTCACAGCAAACGTCCAAACTAAATTTAATAGAGCAAAAGCCCAACAACGATAACATGTGAAAAACAAGAGTCATTTGCATTAATTTGCTCTTGTTACCAAGACATCGTGCATCAGACCCTACTCACTCACAAAGCCTTCTTGGACATACTTACCACTTGCTAAATAATAACCGAGTATAGTGATTTCACTCGAGGTAGTCAGCCACAAACAGAGACATGAAAAGAGACGTCAAAGACGTAATTGTGGGGAGAAACACTACGAAAACGATCAATTCCTGTGTAAGAAACAGGAAGAGAGCTTGACGAGTGAGTGTTGAGAAAATAAATAGATGGACTGTAATATACACTTGAATGTGAGTCATTATGATTGTGTGACGGGAAAAGGAGCTAACCTGTAACAAATTCAAATATGTCTTACAGGAGAGCAACTCGTGACACTACATGCTGCAGAGTCCAAATCTTGATTATAATTATCCTTTGTTTCATCAGCGAGAATAAAAACAGGTTAGTCGGGCTTAATGAATTATAACGAAGAATTGCTTTTGTGCTGCAGGAGAAGGCAGAAAGTCAGAGCCCTGTATGTAAAGCGGGCTTTTGTGTCTGACACTGCATGCCTGATGACCCCATAGCAGCAGTACTGTAATTGGATGCCTCACTTGTGATGCTGTGGAATTAAGAGTATTCATGGTGTTTGGGGGCAAAAACCATTTAAGTGCAACCCACCTCTTAGTGGGCTGATTATGATGTGTTTATGAGTCCTGCTGCTGCCCTGCTGTCTGGCTGACTTGGATGGGATTCTGTATTAACCTGTAAAAGGAACACTGCTGCACTGAGTCAGTCACTTAGTGGAGTTTCTCTTGTAAAAGTGATGCCTGTGAGCGAGTGGATGGGCCCAATAAAAGACCATAATGCTGACCTAGACTTTTAGTTGTTGCTACCCTTACCGCGCAATACGCTATTAACTGATATAATGGCACCACAGCTGGCCACCTCAATGACACTCATTTTTGTGAGTTGCCTAGAATTCTTTCCCTTTTTCTTTTCAACTGCAAACATTTAAGGCATAAGCCTATGGTTATTAGCTATCTGTAAGGGTTAAGATTAAAAGCAATAGTTTTATTAAAAGAAGCTTTTTAGTCCCCGAGTTAAACAGCCACCATTTTGGTGTAGTGGAAAAAAAGGAAGGGGATGTAACATGACAACACCCACTTTATTTTACAGCAAAGATGTGATCAATAGAAATATTCTAACAGGAAGCAGTGGGAATGCACAGTAAGTCATGTATCCCTCCCTCTACGTGAAAGGACATTTGTATCAAATGAGTGAATTTACTCAACTTGAGGCAAATGCACAAAGGAAGGGTGATTTGACAGCGAATGCCTCCGCCATAATCCCCTTTATTGAGTAGTTCATTTCACATGAGCAAGATGTCAAAAATGATGATCATATTGACAGCGCAACGCAGGACAAGACCTGAGCCCAGTGATGTCCGAATCAGAAAGCCAATACAGCATCCACTGAGGCTTCATAATAATTGTGTGAAGGCATGTGGTGAAACATACACTGTACAGAGGTTGCTGTGGTGGGCTGATCAAAAGGAAGCACACATGCCTCGGAGACTTTCAGTAGGTACTGCTAGATGAAGAGAAACAGCATGAGGGCAAATACACATCCAATGGCATGAGATGATCTCTGGAATGTGTGTCCTCTCTCTAGTTTATTTGGCCCGCTCTGCCTACTCTGCTATAATCCCTCGCTCTCTCTCACACACGGCCAAACGCACACATATGCCTTTATCTTGACATGAGGCTTGAGACTTTCTGACTCTCCGGTCCCACACTGATGGATTCAAACAACCTCTATGAACAAATAATGCACACGTACACAGTCCACATAATCCACGCATGCACATCTGGTGTACACACAAAAGCAAAAAAACAAGATCATTGCGAATGCTCAAATTGCTTCACACCCACTTGCCATGTCATTCCTAATAGCCATGAACAACAGATAAACACAGGTTGTGCTAGCACCAGATGTTATCTCTAGCCCAGTGTCAGATGTCAGGTGGATTTTTACGGATCATCCGAGTTACCTCTGACATATAAAGCACAAGTGCACACATGGTAAAGAAAAATGGCTGAATCCTGCCAAGTCAAATCGTACAAGATAAAAGACAAATTCATAATGGCATTTCTCCAGCTGCCGAGAAGACAGAATTGGGTTAAAAAGCAAGAGAATGTGGGGGAAATATATGCCTGTAGACGACACACTAATAGGCCCAATCTGTTTATTCCATGGTGCATCTTTTAAATGCTTTGTATACTGTACAGAGCAAAGCAGATGCAGCATTCACTGCAAAACAGATTTGTTGGTAGCATATCAGGACACATTTTCAAACTTTCCTACACAAGC
>NW_022284725.1:0-4089 GCF_004355925.1 Anarrhichthys ocellatus
TATATATATATATGTTATCAAATTGCTGACATGCAAAACTGCAAGAAAAAAAAGTCAAATCAAATATTCATTACTTTCACATTTATTCTTCACTTTTGTTTAGTGTGTTGAAACGGGTAAGGACAATTCAGTAAATATAAATGAAATACATAGTTTTATATTCTTCTTTCCTCCACATTTAAATTGCATATATTTTGAAAAGAAAAGTAAAAATAATCTGAGTTTCTGACTCCTGCATTTCACCTCAGAGTGAAACCGACGCCACAATTTTCTCCAAAAAAAAAAGAAGCAACTTCTCTCCCTCTCTTTCCTCTATATCTCTCGCCCAAGGGCATGTCGGTCCAGTGTTCCTGCCAAAGTGTTTCCTGTTACTGACTCTCCAGCTGTCAGAGTCGAGTGAAAGATGGTTGGAGGCAATAAGTGAAGAGCTGGTCTGTCTGTCTGTCTGTCTGGACTCAGGTTTTAGTGGAAACTATCCACCTGACACCTTTATAACGGGACCAGTTTCATACCTCAAAACTCTGTTTTCTCCCAAGAGAAACGCAACACATGCAGGTTTACTAGAGCACAAAACATTTTTAATTGTAATTCTAGAAAATGTGGAGTTCATAGATTTACATATTTTCTTGAACATCTCAGCTCAACTTAAAGGTTCCCTGTGCAGTTTTTCACCTCTAGTAGTGCTTAGAGCAGCACTTTTATAAGTAAGTCCTTCACTAATTTCCAAATCATACTTTTTTTTCTTTTTCATTTAAGCACATACTGCAGCTCTCCTTACAAAGTACGTGCTGTTGCATGCAGTATCTATTCAATTGGGACATACTACATCGCTATAACCAATGACTCTTTATAAGAAGTGGACATTGTCCCTGTGACATTACACATTGGTTTGTGGACTGCCGTTTTGAAGCCTCGAGTTCAGCATTTTGGCCGTCGCCATCTTGGCTTTTTGCAACCAGAAGTGACACGAGAGGGTGTAGCTAAGTACAACTGATAAGAATTTTAGGCAACCAAAATGTTACAGATGTTACAACCTCCCAATGTTACAACCTCCCAGACTGGACAAACGCTGTGGTAGCGACCAAGGTAGCCCCGCCCTAATTCATAGCCTGCTTCTGTTTGACTCTAAATGGACCATCATTTACTAAATGAACATCATGCTGTATTGAAGAAGACTTGAAACTAGAGATTGAGACCATAAACTCATGTTTACAATGTTTACTGAGGTAATAAATCAAGAGAGAAGTAGTCATTTTCTCATAGACTTCTATACAACCAGAGGAGTTGCCCCCTGATGGACAATAGAGAGAATGCAGGTTTAAGGAACTTACGCATTGGCCTCACTTTTCAGATCCAGAGGTTGCCCCCTGGTCATGTCATTGCACCTTGAACTTTGACCCTTTTGTTTATATATCCGCTGCGCAAAGGATTGTGGGTCAGCATAGCCAGAGATGCATGCTGGCTTGAATAGTGCAAAATTTGACCAGCTGCAGAAGGACATCCTGGTATTTCTGCCATACTGAATAGTATTGATGTTGGAAAGCACAGCACGTTTTTGTGCATGATGTACTACACATTCTTGCCAATCAACAGGTCCCCTATATTTTAACTCCTGCCCTTTAAGTTTTAGATTCCCATTTGTCTTACATAAGAGCACCATTGATGGAGGGGGATGAGGTCTGGCCCACAGTCGGCGTTCCAGTTCATCCCAAAGGTGTTGGATGGGGTTGATGTCAGGGCTCCGTGCACACCAGTCAAGTTCTTCCACACCAAACTGGGAAAAGCATTTCTTCGTGGAGCTGGCTTTGTGTCATGTTGAAGCTGAAAAGAGACAAACACAATAAAACTTCCATCGTATGCTGGAGCATTAAGATTTGCCTTCAATGGAACTAAGAGCAGGAAAAAAAGACCCAGATTATGTAGACAGGAGTGTTCCTAAACTTTTAGCCTTAAAGTTTATATTTTTTGTGAGAAAACGGAGAAAAAAAAAGTATGGGAAGTTTGTTCTTCATATTTGTAAAACTTCAGAGTCCCTGAAAGGTCTTGAGTATGTTTAGAATAAAAATGTAAAGTCTAAAGTTCAGTCTCAAAGTTCCTAAAATACTTATTTCCTTAACAGAGTTTCATTCTAACTGGTATCATAAAGGTCTTAAAAACTTTGTGAAGACACTCTGCAACATATATATATATATATATATATATCTATATATCTATATATATCTATATATCTATATCTATATCTATATATATAGATATATATAGATCTATATCTATATCTATATCTAAAAATAAATTAAATTAAATAAAAAAGCTCCTCATTGGTATATGTGTATGAGAAGTCAACCGTGGAAACATTTCACTACTTTTGGCAAAGTGCATTTTTAATTTCTTCATTTTTCCCTCTCACACTTTCTCCTACATTTCTGATAACTCCACTTTTTTTTTTTTTTTTTTTTTGACAGCAGAGACTTTTTCTTTTTCCGGAGGATCTTGTAGGAGTGAAGGACTTGAGTTCTGACTCCTCTCCACCTGTAGCCATGTTGTTCGGTCTAAAAATACAGCTTGGCTTTGTTCTGGCAGCCTGAAACTTGGCACGGCAGCTCGTGCTGCAGCGCGGGCGGTGCCGAGGGTTCAGCGCAGGGGAATTTACAAAATGTACATCCGCTCTAACCAGGAGAAGTATTATAGTTGGCATATGAATCTCTGAGGGGTTTGGATCCGCGGAAGGACCGGGCCGCCCTCCTGGTTACTCAGGTTAAACAGACAAGGGCTTGTTTGTGGAGTTCACTTTACTTTTGGACAAAGTTAGAGGATTACTAGAAAAGTGCAGATCTCCGCCAGGTGTGTCTGAACTGGGAGTGCAGGCCGTGACAGCAGTGGAATGATGGGGACAATATGTACGTTCCATTATCACAGTGCAACCAGAGTGGATAGGCTTCATGGAAACAAACCTCGGACACAATGTCCATGTAAATCTTGCTGTGTTTTATATAAATAAAACACAGCGGTAGGTAGTTGTACCCATAGACTGTATATAGAAGTGGACGTCATAATTGTGACGTCACCCATTCGTTTGAGGACTGCTGGCGATTTCGCCGTCACCATCTTAGACAGGCAGCGACCTGTCAATCACAGTAAGCCCCGCCCTAAATCATCCCCTGCTTTATGGTCTATTTGGCTCTAAATTGACCATAATTTACTGAATGAACATCATGCTGTATTGAAGAAGACTTGAAACTAGACATTGAGACCATAAACTCATGTTTACTGAGTTAACTGAGTGAAACAATAAAAGATTATCAAAAAGGTGGAAAACCCAAGTGTACACAAATAAATATGAATAGTGTTAATACTAACACTTAATATTACTTGCATTTAAATTGAGAAGTTGTAACCGTTCATAAACAACTACCTAAATTATTTACTAACTTATTGAAATGACAGATGAAGTTTGAAAGACTTTACCATCATTAGATCCAAAAACTTGTGAAGCCTCAGCTAGTACCGCTCTATAAATATGATACAAAACTCACTAAGAAGTTAAATCTCAGGGGCGAATTCGCAAAAGGATTGCACGTTTTTTTTGCGGACGCTAAACTCGCATAAATAATTCATTGTCAAAGCACCATAACCCCGGTTCTTGTTTTTAAGTCCTGAAACTGAAACTTCTCCAGTGTCACTGCGGACAGTTTCAACATTTCAATTTGCCTCCAAAAAGCTTGTCTCTTTTCCTTCTTCCATCCAACCTTCTCTTCAGTCTCTGATTGTTCCATCTCTAGTTGGCGTGCGTTTGACCTTTGACCTCCTAACTGGAAGCCTATTCTCCCCTCTGCATGTTCGTGTGTTGTTGTGGAGTTTGTACGGGTGGGTTTTCTCTCGTTTCCCTGGTCTCTGTCTCCCCCTGCCTGTCTCTCTGCTGCCTTGCCTTCCTGTCTCTTTTTGCTGAGACTCGGTCTGAATGATGGGACAATAACCGTCTCCCTCTCTCCGACTGTCTCTCCTGTGGGGGGGGCTTTGGCTTCCTCACAACTCTTGAGCTCTTATCACACTCTGACAGGTTCAAAAGCAGAGATGTAGTTTTTTTTTTTT
>NW_022284726.1:0-2500 GCF_004355925.1 Anarrhichthys ocellatus
CACACACACACACACACACACACACACACACACACACACACACACACCCCAAGGCTTAAGTAACCACTGGCTTCCAACTGAAATGGGCTTTGTAAGTTAAAAGGTATGCCAGGCTCGGCTTTAGACCCCTCTGCAACAAAAGCAGTGGTTAAATAGCATGGGAACCCCCTCAGGGATGTAGGCCAGGGTCCGTCAGAGCGTGTGTGCGTGTGTCTATACTTCAATACTGTTTAGTGTGAATGGGAACAGTATTGAGTCTGTATCACATCCACAGAGTAGTGTGTGTGTGAGCTGGGTGTAGGAGCGGATATGTGGATTGTGTGGCAGCCACGGGGGAAGCAGCTCAAAGTCTGTGGATGTGAACAGGCATCAGTTACTGTGTGTGTGTGTGTGTGTGTGTGTGTGCTGGGGGGGTTCTGTCTCATGACCCCAAAACCAAGCCACGCCCAGAGCAGCCTCGCTTGTCAACGATGAACCAAACCGTGTGCTTTTCAGGGATGCGCTGATACGACTTATTCAGTCCTGATACCGATATAGCTTTAACACTGCTTTCCTAACTTGTAAAACAAAGTAATAATAATAATAATAATAACAACAAAATAATAATGAATAAATAAATTTGCACGGCCAAAAAGAAAAGAACAGAAAACGGCACTCAAATATTGCCGTAGTCAAAGCAGCCTCTCTTCTCAAAAGAGTCAAAGGGCAAAGCAGCCGGACTCAACTCTGATTTCAGAACTTCTTTCACCAAAAAGCCCGTCAGCTGGAGAGCAGCGGGGTCAGGTCGGCGAAATGCGATCTGCGCGGCCCGAGAGACGCTCCGACCGCAAAGAGCCTGGTGCTGAAACCACACTGCAGTCAGCTGCCGGTTGCTCTGTGGCTTCGAGTAAGCTCAGTCATCACATTATTCACACTATTCTCCCCGAAACACCTTTTAATGCATCGACGAGAGGTTCACTCATTTCAAGATGATTCACTCGCTTTCCTGAACTTATTCCCGGATCCTAACCTTCTGACTCAAAC
The DNA here is from genome assembly GCF_004355925.1 of Anarrhichthys ocellatus. Lineage (NCBI taxonomy): Eukaryota > Metazoa > Chordata > Actinopteri > Perciformes > Anarhichadidae > Anarrhichthys > Anarrhichthys ocellatus. The sequence continues at coordinate 1,024 of NW_022284726.1, forward strand.
CATAAGAAACAACAGTGGGGATGAAGCCACCTTTTTCTCGCACGGGCTCTTTCCTGTCGAGCCCCGATGGACAGAGGCAGGGAAGGAGGGAGGGAAGGAGAGAGAGGGGAAGGAGGGAAGGAGAGAGGGAAGGAGAGAGGAGGTGATAACACGGAGGACACAGGGAGGCCACGTCAAGGGTAAGTAGCAGCTCCAGGACAGAGAGAGGAGACAGAGACTCCAATCAGAGAGAATTATCCTGATGAACCCCTCTTCAATCACACAGCACCCCCCCCTTTCACCCCCACCACCGCTACATCCACCTCAAATGCTTCTCTCTCATCCGTCTACTTCTTCTTCACTCTGGATGAAGAGATGATTAAAAAGGTCCCGTTAGACACTCATTTCATTGTAAAAAAGGACAACATGCATAACGCGGCTCTTTAACTGGCCTGAAGTCAGCTCATGTGCTGCCTGGCCATCGGACCAGCTCCTGTAATCAATATGAATACGGATACACCGGCAGGTGCACAAAACGTAATTTGACTTTTTATTCTTTTAAGTCACTCAACGAAACAAGTAACATTAAGATATTAACATTAGCGCGTGTCTGTGAAATGTGCTGCAAAATAAACATTTTAATAATTTAAATAAAAATGTCCTAATAATCACATAAAAGGGATTAAAAGAAGAGAAAAAAAAAGAAGCTGTGCAGCACATCCACGTTGGACAGAGCTAACCAACCAATCGGACGAAAGGACAGTTCGGCCGTCCACCAATCAGCAGAGAAGAGGAGGAGGAGAAACTGGAGAATATGAAAGTGCCTTTTTGGTGTTGGAAGCAGATGAGATAAGATACCATTTAATTGCTTCTTTCATAAAGCACAGCCCATTGTTACAGCAGTGGTGTTTCATCCCACTGATAACTCACACTTTGAACACTGATTTTCACACACATACACACACACACAGTATACATGTAGACATGCACAGATTTCATTTCTGCTGCCATAGCAGAAAAAGTGCTTAGCATGCCACATGCTCCCTTTTTTCAGGCAAAATTTAACTAGGTTAAAATTTGACTTTAAAATCAAAAAAGGTGGAGACACACAGATCACGCGGCTTTGTTCCTGTGTGTTTGTCGAGTGTGGTAGAGGGAGGAGCAGAGTGTTACAGAAGGGGAAAAATAATTCCAAGATAAGGTGTCGGATCTTTTTCCTGCGTTCAACGCCATGCAAGGAACTCCGAAAACAAACAAATCAACAAAAATAAATGTGTGAAGAAGAACTTAAACTTGACGTTCACTTTGAAGAAACAATGCGTTGAAAAGTTGTCATCTCTCAAAAGGTTTTCACACTCTTTTCAGCAGTTCTGTACAGACACACTGGCGTGACATAAAACACACACACTACAATGGTCATGTGGTGTGAGGCAGTAGGAGAGGCACCTAATCCTGTTACAGCATGACGTCTACTAGAAACCCTGTGTTCACTGATGTA
>NW_022284727.1:0-4082 GCF_004355925.1 Anarrhichthys ocellatus
ACACACACACACACACACACAATAAGGGACAGAATCCGATGTATGACATGATGTATTATCACCACATCATGGCTCTAATGTTCTCCCTCTCTTTGCACACAGTTATGTGATCCTGTCCTTCGAGGGCAAAGCAGACTACATGGATATGAAGCAGGGCGACAACACTCAGTACGTCCCCATGCTGGAGATGAGCGACGCCTCCAAGTACTCGGACATCCAGAAGTCTGAGTACGACCACCCGCCCTCTCAGAAAGGTACGCACGCCGCTCACCCTCTCCTCTGAGCTACTGGTGTGCACTGACTCGGCGTCAGCGCTGCGTTTGTTTTGAGTCAGCGTTGGTTTTGAGGGGTGCACCCTTGTCAGAATTGAGTTCCTGGTGCGGCCCTGTAATTACATGGAGAGGATAATTGCAGCAGGCAGCATAATAATGCCCGGTTTCTCCCTGCCATTAGTTCAGAAGCCAGGTCTGAGCAGCCGGTGCGTGATGAACGTATATACTCATGGCTGTTTTCTGTGTGTTTACTTAAACCAGAGGACGAGATGGACGACATGAACGAGGGCCTCAGCACCACCGATCTGCTCAGCTTCACCTACCAGGTGGCCAAAGGCATGGAGTTCCTGGCTTCCAAGAATGTACGTTTTTTCCACAGAGACACAATAAATGAAAACGTTTGTACAGCTTTGGTTTAGGCATGGATGGGTTATGAGACAAGGGGCCCCTGGGCACAGACATGTGAAGGGCCCCCACCCCTCCAATATAGGAACAAGAGCCACAGATTCAAAGAGATTTATTGGTTGTTTTACATCAAATTGTAGTTGTTCTCCGTCTCTTTCTGGTGCTTTTGTGTGTCTTTGTCGTTTTGTGTCTCTTTTTAGCAGTTTTGCATCTCTTTTCAATTGTTTTCCATGCGTCTTTGGTAGTTTTGCATCTCTTTTTGGTTGTTTTGTATCTCGTTTTGGTCGTTTCTTGTCTCTGCGGTTGTTTAGCATCTTTTTCTAGTCGTATTGCATCTTGTTTTGGTCACTTTGTGTCTGGTTATGGTTCTATTGCGTCTCTTTTTGGGGGTTTTGTGACTTCCTACCAAGAAATATAAGCAGTGACTTCAAACATGCACAGGTCCAGGGGCCCCCTAACCCGTTGGGCCCCTGTGTGCCTGTCAGTAATCCGTCCATGGCTTTAGGTCCTGCAGCCTCACATTCCCCCTGCTTCCCGCTGGTTGTGGATTTTGTCCTATACGGGGACAGCAGTGCCGGCCAAAGGGGGACTGAAGCCGTTGGGTGATAAGCGGTCTGGTGAAGGCTGCTGAGCCCACTCAGGAGAGCAGCCAGGGGCCGAATATAGCAGCAGCACAGCCAGGGCTAGAATTACCGGGCTGCAGCCACAAGCTATTCACTCAGCTTCATAGTTATTATCCCTAAATATCCAGCGGTCACAGCCATCCCTCCAACTGGCATGTTTACACAAAGGCCGAGCTTTATAAAGCCAAAATGAAACGGCATTAAAAAATGAACTCGGCTGAAATGAAACACTTCTAGAAATAGATGCAGTCGGTAGCTGTGGGAGCGAAATGAGTTCTGGAAACGGATGGAACTGAGAGGGCTGAAAAAAACAACCGTGTGTGTGAAGCGACGAGCTGCTGGTCATCTTTCTGCTTCCTCTCTCTCTTTGTAGTGTGTTCATCGGGACCTCGCCGCCAGGAATGTCCTCCTCTCTCAGGGAAAGATCGTGAAGATCTGCGACTTCGGACTGGCCCGAGACATCATGCACGACAGCAACTACGTCTCCAAAGGGAGTGTGAGTCTCCGCTCGTACCAGCTTTCACTTAAAACACAGCTTTAATAGTCTAGTCTTCAATAGTTTGTTTTTTTCATAACGGTTTTGCAAGCGAGACTGAACATTTCCTCCCCGTCGTCACGCAGACTTTCCTGCCCGTGAAGTGGATGGCGCCAGAGAGTATTTTCGACAACATGTACACCACTCTGAGTGACGTCTGGTCGTACGGCATCCTGCTCTGGGAGATATTCTCCTTAGGTGAGTCCACTGCAAGCGTCTGTCAGAGAAAATAAAGCCTTTACATTGGAGTTGGATGATGAGAATCTGTTTTGGTTTGTTTTGGGGGGTCTGAAGGTGGAACCCCATACCCAGGCATGGTGGTGGATTCAAGCTTCTACAACAAGATCAAGAGTGGATACCGGATGTCCAAACCGGAGCTTGCACCAGATGACGTGTACGTGATCACATGATCATCACATGTGCTGTGATGAGGAGTGGCTTGTCTCTAGCTGTGATGTACAGTGGCTGACATGAGTCAAGATCACAAGTTAACGTCGCTTGTTTTTTTCTTTCTTTCTTTCAGGTATGAGATGATGATGAAGTGCTGGAACAGCGAGCAGGAGAAGAGGCCTTCGTTCATGGGTCTGAGTGACACGGTTTCTTCTCTGCTGCCCTCCAGCTACAAGAGGGTGAGTCCCCCCCCCCCGTGACCCCTCAGACCTCTTTGGATTCCCAACACCTGCTTTCTGGCTTTACCACCTCTCATTCTCGACCTCGTGCACATTCTGTTTCTTCTCTTTTTGGCGTTTTCCAGGCTGACGATTAGCTCCTCCCCTTGCAGTTTTTCTTTTGAGTCGTGTTGCCGAGCAAAGTGCAGGTTTTTAAAACAGTGTCTCATTTAAAAACGCCCCTTCCACTTCCTGAGAGTGCATGAGAAGTGTTTCTGTGAACCCAACAAGTGATTAGAGTGCAGCTGGGTGAGCCTCCACCACCCAGCCTAAATTACCCCATTAAGCTCCACGCCACACATGGTACATCAAAACAGCCGTACCTCTGCCTCCTTCACAGCGGTTTAACGGCCCGGGGGGGAATCGCACCACCCAGCTGGCAGCACCACCAGCGCTCACACACTCGTACCTCCTGAGGCGTCACTGTGACCTTTTATTGATTCATTCAAGCACTGAACTCTCAACGTGTCCGTCTCCCTGACGCAGCATTACGAGAGGGTGAACCACGAGTTCCTGAAGAGCGACCACCCGGCTGTGACTCGGGTGTGCGTGGAGAACGACGACACCTACGTGGGCATCAGCTACAAGAACCAGGGCAAGCTGAAGGACCGGGAGAGCGGCTTCGACGAGCAGCGGCTGAGCTCCGACAGCGGCTACATCATTCCCCTCCCCGACCTGGACCCCATATCTGACGACGAATACGGGAAGAGGAACAGACACGGGTAAAGAAAAGCAAACATTCACCTCCACTGCTCTACCGGATTTAACCGTGATGTCTGTTAACTTGATGTCTACTTGCAGTAAGTCACTTTGTACTTGCCCCTGTACACATTGTTTTAACTAAACTCCTGTTTCCAGGATAAGTACATGTACGAAGTGAGAAACTGATTTACTGAAGAACTGTTTACTTTCATAATGTCTTCTCTCGTTATACATTTTCATCACAGCAACATAATCCTTGCAGATTAAGCAAACACACTTCCCTTTTGACTCGTTCTCCCAACATTTCAGGATTCACTCGCTGTCCTTCGTCCGTTCAGTTCCAACATGTTGCTCATCAAGTGAAGTTAAATGTTTTCATCGACTAGCAATCAATGCAGGTCAAGTAGTTGTTCAAAATGGCAGCGACATCTAGTGTTTAAACGAAGAAGTGCAACGAGCTAATTTATTAGAGATATACTCAAGTTCATACTTAATATTCTAGTTTACTTTTTAAAAATTCACCGCGGGCCGCTTAACAACAGGCAGTGGGCCTAAGATGGAAGTTAGATTTACTGGCCTGACTGTAGACTGACTGTAAGAAGTGAACGTAATCACAGTGACTTCACAAATCTACGACTTTAAAGCCTTGAGTTCAGCATTTTGTCTGTCGCCATCTTGTTTTTTTGTGACATTAGAGGGCAGAGCTAAGTACAACCGAACATTTTTAGTCGACCGACATGTTACAATTAACTTTCATGAAGTGAAAACACACGGTGAAAATGGTTAAAGTTGTAAGACGAAAACACGGACAACTCCCAGACCGGACAGCGCTCTGGTAGAGACCCGTCAATCACCGTGTAGCCCCGCCCTAAAGCAT
>NW_022284728.1:0-2500 GCF_004355925.1 Anarrhichthys ocellatus
CACACACACACACACACACACACACACACACACACACACACACACACCCCAAGGCTTAAGTAACCACTGGCTTCCAACTGAAATGGGCTTTGTAAGTTAAAAGGTATGCCAGGCTCGGCTTTAGACCCCTCTGCAACAAAAGCAGTGGTTAAATAGCATGGGAACCCCCTCAGGGATGTAGGCCAGGGTCCGTCAGAGCGTGTGTGCGTGTGTCTATACTTCAATACTGTTTAGTGTGAATGGGAACAGTATTGAGTCTGTATCACATCCACAGAGTAGTGTGTGTGTGAGCTGGGTGTAGGAGCGGATATGTGGATTGTGTGGCAGCCACGGGGGAAGCAGCTCAAAGTCTGTGGATGTGAACAGGCATCAGTTACTGTGTGTGTGTGTGTGTGTGTGTGTGTGCTGGGGGGGTTCTGTCTCATGACCCCAAAACCAAGCCACGCCCAGAGCAGCCTCGCTTGTCAACGATGAACCAAACCGTGTGCTTTTCAGGGATGCGCTGATACGACTTATTCAGTCCTGATACCGATATAGCTTTAACACTGCTTTCCTAACTTGTAAAACAAAGTAATAATAATAATAATAATAACAACAAAATAATAATGAATAAATAAATTTGCACGGCCAAAAAGAAAAGAACAGAAAACGGCACTCAAATATTGCCGTAGTCAAAGCAGCCTCTCTTCTCAAAAGAGTCAAAGGGCAAAGCAGCCGGACTCAACTCTGATTTCAGAACTTCTTTCACCAAAAAGCCCGTCAGCTGGAGAGCAGCGGGGTCAGGTCGGCGAAATGCGATCTGCGCGGCCCGAGAGACGCTCCGACCGCAAAGAGCCTGGTGCTGAAACCACACTGCAGTCAGCTGCCGGTTGCTCTGTGGCTTCGAGTAAGCTCAGTCATCACATTATTCACACTATTCTCCCCGAAACACCTTTTAATGCATCGACGAGAGGTTCACTCATTTCAAGATGATTCACTCGCTTTCCTGAACTTATTCCCGGATCCTAACCTTCTGACTCAAACCATAAGAAACAACAGTGGGGATGAAGCCACCTTTTTCTCGCACGGGCTCTTTCCTGTCGAGCCCCGATGGACAGAGGCAGGGAAGGAGGGAGGGAAGGAGAGAGAGGGGAAGGAGGGAAGGAGAGAGGGAAGGAGAGAGGAGGTGATAACACGGAGGACACAGGGAGGCCACGTCAAGGGTAAGTAGCAGCTCCAGGACAGAGAGAGGAGACAGAGACTCCAATCAGAGAGAATTATCCTGATGAACCCCTCTTCAATCACACAGCACCCCCCCCTTTCACCCCCACCACCGCTACATCCACCTCAAATGCTTCTCTCTCATCCGTCTACTTCTTCTTCACTCTGGATGAAGAGATGATTAAAAAGGTCCCGTTAGACACTCATTTCATTGTAAAAAAGGACAACATGCATAACGCGGCTCTTTAACTGGCCTGAAGTCAGCTCATGTGCTGCCTGGCCATCGGACCAGCTCCTGTAATCAATATGAATACGGATACACCGGCAGGTGCACAAAACGTAATTTGACTTTTTATTCTTTTAAGTCACTCAACGAAACAAGTAACATTAAGATATTAACATTAGCGCGTGTCTGTGAAATGTGCTGCAAAATAAACATTTTAATAATTTAAATAAAAATGTCCTAATAATCACATAAAAGGGATTAAAAGAAGAGAAAAAAAAAGAAGCTGTGCAGCACATCCACGTTGGACAGAGCTAACCAACCAATCGGACGAAAGGACAGTTCGGCCGTCCACCAATCAGCAGAGAAGAGGAGGAGGAGAAACTGGAGAATATGAAAGTGCCTTTTTGGTGTTGGAAGCAGATGAGATAAGATACCATTTAATTGCTTCTTTCATAAAGCACAGCCCATTGTTACAGCAGTGGTGTTTCATCCCACTGATAACTCACACTTTGAACACTGATTTTCACACACATACACACACACACAGTATACATGTAGACATGCACAGATTTCATTTCTGCTGCCATAGCAGAAAAAGTGCTTAGCATGCCACATGCTCCCTTTTTTCAGGCAAAATTTAACTAGGTTAAAATTTGACTTTAAAATCAAAAAAGGTGGAGACACACAGATCACGCGGCTTTGTTCCTGTGTGTTTGTCGAGTGTGGTAGAGGGAGGAGCAGAGTGTTACAGAAGGGGAAAAATAATTCCAAGATAAGGTGTCGGATCTTTTTCCTGCGTTCAACGCCATGCAAGGAACTCCGAAAACAAACAAATCAACAAAAATAAATGTGTGAAGAAGAACTTAAACTTGACGTTCACTTTGAAGAAACAATGCGTTGAAAAGTTGTCATCTCTCAAAAGGTTTTCACACTCTTTTCAGCAGTTCTGTACAGACACACTGGCGTGACATAAAACACACACACTACAATGGTCATGTGGTGTGAGGCAGTAGGAGAGGCACCTAATCCTGTTACAGCATGACGTCTACTAGAAACCCTGTGTTCACTGATGTA
>NW_022284729.1:0-4080 GCF_004355925.1 Anarrhichthys ocellatus
CCGAACCACCTCAGCTGACTCCTTTCGACGCGAAGGAGTAGCGGCTCGACTCCAAGCTCCCTCCTGATGACCGAGCTCCTTACCCTATCTCTAAGGCTGAGCCCGGCCACCCTACGGAGGAAACTCATTTCGGCTGATTGTAGCCGCGACCTTGTCCTTTCGGTCACGACCCAGAGTTCGTGACCATAGGTGACGGTAGGAACGTAGACCGAGTGGTAAATTGAGAGCTTTGCCTTCCGGCTCAGCTCCCTCTTCACCAAGATGGTCCGGTGCAGCGCCTGCTTTACTGCTGCAGCTGCACCGATCCGCCTGTCGATCTCCCGCTCCATCTTACCCTCACTCGTGAACAAGACCCCGAGATACTTAAACTCCTTCGCTTGAGGTAGGCACTCCATCCCCACCTGGAGGGAGCAATCCACCGGTTTCCGGCAGAGAACCATGGCCTCAGATTTGGAGGTGTTAACTCTCATCCCCGCTGCTTCACACTCGGCTGCAAACCGCCCCAGTGAATGCTGGAGGTTATGATCTGAGGAGGCTAACAGGACCACATCATCTGCAAACAGCAGAGAGGCGATCCCGAGACCCCCGAAACTGACGTTCTCCACCCCCAGGCTGCGCCTAGATATCCTGTCCATGAAAATCACGAACAGGACCGGTGACAAAGGGCAGCCCTGGCGGAGGCCAACACCCACCGGGAACGTGTCTGACTTATTGCCGAGAATGCGGACACAGCTCCTACTGCAGTCGTACAGAGACCGGATCGCCCGTTGTAACGGGTCCAGCACCCCATACTCCTGCAGCACCCCCACAAGACCCCCCGAGGGACCCGGTCGAAAGCCTTTTCAAAGTCCACAAAGCACATGTAGACTGGTTGGGCAAACTCCCAGAGCCCCTCCAGTAGTCTTGCGAGGGTAAAGAGCTGGTCCACTGTTCCACGGCCGGGACGGAATCCGCACTGCTCCTCTTGAATCTGAGGTTCGACAAGTGGTCGGAGCCTCCTTTCCAGCACCCTGGCATAAGCCTTCCCCGGGAGGCTGAGTAGTGTGATACCCCGGTAATTCGAGCACACTCTCCGGTCCCCCTTTTTGAAGATGGGAACCACCACCCCGGTCTGCCATTCCATGGGCACTGATCCCGACCCCCATGCGACATTGAAGAGGCGTGTCAGCCAGGACAGCCCAACTATGTCCATCGCCTTCAGCATCTCAGGGCGGATCTCATCCACCCCCGGCGCCTTGCCACCAAGGAGCTTTTTAACTACCTCAGCGACCTCTGCCAGAGATATGGGTGAGCCTCCCCCTAGGTCCTCAGGCGCTGCCTCCTCTGCAGAGGACATGTTGGTCGGGTTTAGGAGTTCCTCAAAGTGCTCTTTCCACCGCCCGACGATGTCCTCTGTCCGGGTTAGCAGTTCCCCCCCTGCTGAGAACAGCCTGGGGTAAGACCTGCTTTCCCTTCCTGAGCAGTCGGATGGTTTGCCAGAACCTCCTTGAGGCCAACCGAAAGTCCTTCTCCATGGCCTCCCCGAACTCCTCCCATGCCCGAGTTTTAGCATTCACGACCACCGCAGCCCTTCTGGCCTGCCGGTACCTGTCAGCTGCTTCAGGAGACCCCTGGGCCAACCAGGCCTTGAAGGTCTCCTTCTTCAGCTTGACGGCTTCCGTCACCTCCGGTGTCAACCACCGGGTTCTCGGGTTGCCGCCACGACAGGCACCGATGACCTTCCGGCCACAACTCCTAGCGGCCGCGTCCACAATAGAAGCTTTGAACATGGTCCACTCGGATTCCATGTCCCCAACCTCCCTCGGGATGTGTGAGAAGTTCTTCCGGAGGTGGGAGTTAAAGACCTCCCGGACAGGGTCCTCCGCCAGACGTTCCCAGTTTACCCTCACTACATGTTTGGGTTTGCCGGGTCTTTCCAACCGGTTCCCCTGCCATCTGATCCAACTCACCACCAGGTGGTGATCAGTTGACAGCTCTGCTCCTCTCTTCACCCGAGTGTCCAAGACATACGGCCGCAAATCAAATGATACGATTACAAAGTCGATCATTGATCTCCGGCCTAAGGTATTCTGGTACCAGGTACACTTATGAGCCACCTTATGTTCGAACATAGTGTTCGTTATGGCCAAACCGTGGCAAGTCCAATTATGAAACACCATTCGCGTTCAGATCGGGCAAGCCGTTCCTCCCAATCACCCCCCGCCAGGTTTCTCCATTATTGCCCACGTGAGCGTTGAAGTCCCCCAGGAGAACTATGGAGTCGGTAGGCAGCGCCCTTTCCAGGACCCCTCCCACCGACTCCAAGAAGGCCAGATACTCCGAACTGCTGTTTGGTGCATAAGCACAAACCACAGTCAGAGCCTTGCTCCCCGCAACCCATAGGCGCATGGAGGCGACCCTCTTATTCTCCGGGGAGAACTCCAACACAGCGGCGCTCAGCCGGGGGCTCGTGAGTATCCCCACTCCCGCCGGGCGCCTCTCACCCTGGGCAACTCCGGAAAAGGACAAAGTACAACCCCTCTCCAGGAGCTTGGTTCCAGAGCCAACGCTGTGTGTGGAGGTGAGTCCAACTATTTCTAGCTGGTATCGCTCCACCTCCTGCACCAGCTCCGGCTCTTTCCCCGCTAGCGAGGTGACGTTCCACGTCCCTAGAGCTAGTCTATGCCACCGGCGATCGGCATGCCCAGGCCTCCCGCCCGACCCACCGCCCGGTCTGCATAGCAGACAGGGTGGCTGCTCCATGGTGTTTATTCGGGCTGAGCCCGACCGGGCCCCATGGGCAAAGGCCCGGCCACCAGACGCTCGCCTACGAGCTCCCCTCCTGGGTCTGGCTCCGGGAGGGTGCCCCGGTTTCCCTGGTCCGGGCGAGGTGGCTAAAGTCCGTGGGCTGACTATCATAGGGGTTGTTTTGAAATATATATATATACGTATATATATTTATAGTATATATACTATATATTATTTATAGTTAGGTTTAGGTTTAGGTTTTAGGTTAGGTATATAGGTTTTAGTTTAGTGTTTTAATCAGTTTTTTAATCATATATTCAATAATTAATTAATAGTTATTTTTCATATTATTTTCCTAAATTAATCAGTTAATTAAATCAGTTACTATGTTAAATAACTAATTTTCAATCAGTTAGAGTTCTTGTAATTAAAACAATGTACTGTATTTATCAATAACTTTATTATATTTCATTCACACATATATATTTACATATACATATATTGCAATCCTAAGTCAGAGGAAATCAATCAAGACTGTTATCATTAACAACAGCAGCAACACAAATGTCAGCAAACATGTTTATTAGTTTGCAGTAACACATATGCACATACTTTATATTTTTTATGTAAAACTACTGGTTGTCTTATTAGTAAAGGCTTTGTACAGGATGAGAGCTAATGTAACTATAACCTTAAGTACAGGATGGTCAAATGGAGATATTACAAATGGACTAATGTCTTAATTCATTACATTACAGTCATATAGCAGACGCTGTTATCCAAAGCGACTTACAATAAGTGTATTCAACATCGGTTTTCAAGAGAACTACTAGTCACCAAAAGTCATAAGTGCATCTCCTTTTTCAAACAAGCATCTAAGAGCATAAACCAGAGCAAAAGTACAGTGCAGAAACAAATGAATGCAATAAGTGCCACAAACTAATACAAATACAATAAGTGCAACAAACGAGTATGACTACAATAAATGCTAAGTAAGTGCTGAGTGGAAGGCTCAGGGTAGGCCTTCTTGAAGAGGTGAGTTTTCAGCCTGCGCCGAAAGATGGGCAGCGACTCTGCTGTCCTGACATCAGTGGGGAGTTCATTCCACCACTGTGGGGCCAGGACAGAAAACAGCCGTGGGTCGATCGGCCGCAGGGACCTCTGAGCGACGGGGCAACCACTCGCCCCGAGGCAGCAGAGCAAAGAGGTCGGGCGGGGGTGTAAGGCTTGACCATGGCCTGGAGATAGGAAGGAGCTGTTCCTTTCACTGCCCTGTAGGCTAGCACCAGAGTCTTAAACTGGATGCGAGCTCTTACAGGGAGCCAGTGTAGAGAACGGAGAAGGGAAGTTGTG
>NW_022284730.1:0-4079 GCF_004355925.1 Anarrhichthys ocellatus
TGATATAAATGTAATAAACAGATATAAGGATGCAAGTCTCACGGCTCGTACAAACTTCAAATATAGATACGGATAATAAATCTTTTTTTTTTTTTTTAATGGAATGAAAAGATCATTTCAAACTTAGGATCAGATTACAATATTAACAATAGTCTACTTATCCAATATTCAGACACGCACTAAAACGCACTATAAAAATGTACAAATACAGATGTAGTCAAACTACTTAGTGGTGACTAAGTTAAACATGTGTGAGTTTGTCGTGTGCCTGCAGCTGCTAATAATAAACCTTCCAGCAATGGCTCCTTCATGGCCAATTGACTGCAGGTAGATGGAAAAACCTCTACAGCGAAGCACATGTGTTGCGTAAGAGGCACACAGCAGGTACATCTATACGGTCTGATGGGAGCTTCACAATATGTTTTACACATTCTTATCATATGTGTCATATGCGTTTATTATGTCCAATGGTATCTATCTCTCTGACTGAATATCTAACTTCTCCTCCCTCCCTCCCCCTGACTCCGATGTATTTTCTTAAGTTAAACCCGTCTTTAAACGTTTCTTTTTATTCTAAACCTAGATACAATTTGATAGTTGCACCAAAAATGTAAACTCCAACTTGAAATGTGATCAAGTGTAAACTTTAAAACTTGACTTGAGAAGGTTCAACTTGTAGAACGACTTCCTTTTTAAGATGGATTGAGCAAAAATAATGAAGTTCCTTGAACAGTTAGGAGACAGACTGAACCTAAATGAGTCTCATAGTGCTGCTGCTGCTGAACGTCTCTCCAGGAAATTGTTATCGAGATGAACAGGAGGATTGGAGCTCTCTCTTTAGTTACTGTGCTGTCATCTGTTCATCTTCTGTTATTCGGCCATATCGCTCCATTAAGTCTTTCTCAAACTAAAGCAACTGCATTTGCAGAGGAAGGCCACAATAAATGACTGAGAGCTCTGGAAACGGTAAGCAAATGGACCATCTGTTTTGGGCTTTTTACAACTGTACATTTTGTGGACCAAAGGATGAACTGAATAAAAATACTCTTTCAGTCCTGCATAAATCACCTGGTCTGCATTAATGTGTGTATGTATGTATGTGTGTGTGTGTGTGTGTGTGTGTGCGCGTTTCCACCAACCTCTAATCGGCAGCTTGACTCCTCCGTTCTCCCTCTTGATCTCGTTTATCGCTTTGTGCTTCTTCTTCTCTCTGTCTTTGACCTTCGTCTTCTCGCTCTCCTCTCGGCCTCTCTCGGTCGCCTCATCGGATTGCTCTGTGGAAGCAGAGAGAGAGAGAGAAAAAAAGGGCTTTTAGGTCTCGATGGTTGAAACACTTCAAGATTTACACACACACACGCTACGCTGAGCACACTCGATTCACTTTGATTTTCTTCCTCTAACCCCTTAAACTAAATGCTCGCCAAGTGCTTCACCTTGGCCATCACCCTCTCCCTTAATCGTGTTGGTCTTCCTCCTACAACAAATCCATCTCTCCACCGAGCCTCTGCTCGTATCTCTCGTGTTTCCACGGCGCTGTAATGACCTTCCGATACTCACAACCATAAGAGCTACATCTCGTCAATAGACACACACACTTCACGTGTCTTCGCCCTAACTTATCCCCGTGTTCAGGAAAGAGCTCAGACAACGTCACCTTTCTGAAAATAACTTTCATTTGATCAAATCTTTCATACATCTCCTCCTTTGATTCCTTCTTTCCTTTCAAACGCACATTAAAAAAAGAAACCCCATTATTTTTTCCTCAGTAGCTCTTGTGCTGATTCTCTTTCTTTTCCAAAGAACTTTTTGTTGCTTTGAACTCAGTCAGATCCGTCTTTTAGAAGAGGAAGCTGTGTTCTTCAGAAGTCTCTCCTGTGGACGTGTGGAGTGGGCAGAGTGAACACAGTGGGGTTGGACGCACTGTGTGCACGATCAAAAGAGAGAACGCTTTGAAAGTAAAAAAAGGCTTAAAAAGGAGCAGTAGGACAATTAGAGGTACATCGATACACTTACATTTAAACAAACACCTCGGCATTCTGAAGCTCAGTGGGTCGGTTTGCTTTGCTAATTAACATGCAGGTAGTCGTTATAGAAAGAGGAGACTATCACATGGAGAATCACACGTTCCAAACATGTAGAAACTATTTGAACTTTTGTCGGGGCAACGTAACACAACACCAGAGGTGTGAATTAATCAGATATCGTCAGGATCCACGCAAGTGAAACTGCTTCTCAGTGTTTTTGATTTTGTTTTCTGACTTTCTTGCAGCGGCCGGCTTTTGAAGGGGAACAGCGGGCGACTCTCGCTGTGTGGATGATCACAGGAGAGAAAACACTTTGAGAGACAGAAGGCCAGAGGCCGACACTTCACTAACTCCAACTGCACTGTTCCCCGCTGAAACATGGGGCGCAGATTCATTAATCCAGAAAGTCAACTCCTCGTTACGTTTGCTTTTTAAATTGAATTCTACAACAATCTTCCTCCAATCACCAGTTCTCAAACATAACTAATGAATTACATGTAACCTGTGCTTACAGGAGCAGCATAGCGTTTAATGCTGTAGCCCAGCCACTGGGTCAGCAAGCCAAATGCATGCTGGGATACGAGAGACATGATAACCTGATCAAAAACAATAGATTCAAGATTTCCATTAAACCTGCGAGCGGTAAGGTTCCAATGCCCTTATTATTAACATAACTTCTATTTAGCATGTTGTCGGATCTTATTATGCGATTTAATGATTTGTGAATCTTAATTAACAAATAGATAAAATGGTGCCATATTGTAGGAAGACATGCAGTAAAAATATCACACGGCTGGCGTTAAACTGAAGCGGATAGATTTTGAGCTCTTTTTGGTTTTTGGACTCGCTGTAACAGGACAGGTAAACCTGCCCGCTGGGAACATCCTGCTAGTCCAGATGGTCGGGGATTCTGTCAGCACGGTGCATTTACATGCACACACACAAAAAAACACTAAGTACTGCAACTACTCCCAATAACTAAATCCCAAAAACAAACTAAACAGCCGTATTACTCATTTAACAAGCTGTTTTGCATCAGGCACCAGCCCTAATCTGTTACAAACGTGTAAATGTAAGAACATGTAAACACAGCGGGTGTCAACTTGGTCTCAGTGGGGATTGAACCTGTAACCTTTGAGTTAAACTATTTATTTCACGCTAGATCCACCGGCCTAACGCAGTAATGTGTCCCTGTTCACGGTACTTAGTCAGGACTCGTGTCTCTTATTTCAAGACCAAATATAAGCAGGAGTCACTGCTCCCTGCCAGTTGGCTTAAGCCGTGCTCCAACCGCCAAGCTAACACTAATAATATTACTGAGATGATGATGCGATACTCCGTAGGAGAAGGTCAGGGCACCATCATCTTCAGAGTAAAGCCGTGTCCACATGTTGAATAGCCGTCTGACTAACAGGTGGGCCTGCACACCACTCGACACATATTAGAAAACATTAAAATTGTGTTTATTTTTCTCCCAGCGTCACCATAAGCCTGAGGTGTGTCACAGTCAACGAAGAAGACTGACACACTGTTACCAGCAGCTCAGAACGGAGCGTTTTTTAATCCTCCAAACATTTTTTGCTTGGGGATTAATGTGTGATTTCCAGCAACACATTCACACGCTTTCTCATCTTCACATTCACAAGCCACTCGCTGTAATTACAGTTTCCCTACTGCTGGCCATTGAGCGGCTCACTACGGCAATTACAGGTTCAGTATTATTTTTGCTCAAGAGCACCTCAGCGGGGCTGTTGAAAGAGTGCAATTATGTATTCTTACTTAAGGCTGCATCTCAATCCCCCCCCCCCCCCGTCAGGTTCAGAGATGGTCTTTTTTTGGAAAATATTCTCAACACGCTCGCATACACCATTAGCAGTTTAAAGATGAACATAATAAAACTGCACTAATTGACTTTTTGTCTTATGATTGCTCAATAAAAAATGGATTATTTACAGAGTTAAAAAAATATAGTAACATCTCAAAATTAAAAATCCTCCGAGGAGAAGGAGATAGGGCATACCTTGCTGCCCAATATGTATTAACATATTGGGCAGC
>NW_022284731.1:0-4078 GCF_004355925.1 Anarrhichthys ocellatus
AGAGGTAATAACGTTTTACCACCACAGAGGTAATAACGTTTTACCACTGTGACCAGCTGTGTTACTAAAGATGTTATCTCTGTACAGTTTTCACCCCGTTAATAGAAGTCTAAATTCAATGTTAATAAAGTTTTTTTGTATCTCTGTGTAGAACTCAGTGTTAATAAAGTTTAGATTGTACCTCTGTATCCGGTGTTGCAGACGCAGACAGCCTGCTGGGAGTCGTCACCACGGTAACAACTTCCTGCGAACTGCCGCAGGCTGCCGGGTCCATTAGGACACATGCAGGGACGACAGTGGTCACCTGACCCCAACACTGGGTCCCCATAGTAACCATCCAGACACCTGAAGTAAAAGAGAGTAAGTGACGAGGGAAAGTTATTGATTCATCATCAGACCTCATTACTAAGACCGCTGCAGAGCCGCCAGTCCTCTGCAACTAGTACTAAGACCTATGCAGCTAGTCCCAGACAGCTAGTCCCAGACAGCTAGTGTCAGATCTCTGTAGCTTGTCCCCAGAAAAGTCCAGAATCTCACTGACCACTTGGTGGTCAACCTCTTCAAGTTTTCCAACACTACCTCTCCGTGTTCACAAAATTGTGTCTCTGCTGGACCTCAAACTCAGTTTAAAACATTGGTGCTGGTCTACAGGACATCAAAAGGAACCATTCCTTCCTACCTTCATGCCAGGTGAAAACCTACGGTCCTCTGTCATTTCCTGCCTGTCACACTGAGGTGCTCAACTCGTAAAAAACTCATCTCTGTTCTGGTCCCATACTGGAATTTGAGTTGCTAATGTTGGTAAAGTTGCACTTCTAATTGTTGATAATGTTTAGCTTTTGTACCTTTTGAATTTGAAAGCAATCATCTTTGGACAAAAGCGTCAGCCAAATGACATCACAGGTGTAACTCACCTGTCACAGGTGTGTCCAGTGCTGTGGTCCCGGCAGTTGGTGCAGCGTCCGGTGTCGGGGTCGCAGTCGTCGGTGTGTCCGTTGCAGGAGCAACGTCGGCAGGTAGGGAAGCCCCAGTGACCCGGCAGACAGCGATCACACTGCCGACCGTACGCTCCCAGAACACAGACACACTGACCAGTCAGCTGATTGCAGAACAAACTCTGTGAACCCTGAGGGTCACACGCACATGCTGCAAAAAACAAAAACGATTATTGATGATTATAATCAGAATGTTTTGATTATAAAGAAATTATTATCCATATTGGATAACCCGGACCACCCTCTCCACCACCTACTGCAGGGACAGACTGATCCAGCTCCGCTGTCACAAGGACAGATACAGGAGAACATTCCTGCCCTCTGCTATAAGACTTTATAATAAATCACCTCTGAACAGATCATCCTCCACATAACTACACACTGCTACACTGTTTGCTGGTGGTTGATGTTTGCACTACTGTTTTTCACCGAGTTAGTTAATTTAACAATATTCTATTTCATTGTATATACTGTGCATTTGTTGTTTTATCTTCTATATTCAGATTTTTAATTTGTTGTTGTAACTGTTATTTTATTGTATATATTGGGCATTTTGTAATACTAATATACTAATATTTTTGGTTACTCTGTTACTTTGCTTACTTGGTGTGTCTTGCTGCTGTAACATACACATTTCCCCCTGGGGATGAATAAAGTACATATCTATCTATCCATCCATCTATAAGTCATGTGATCGGGACTCTGACCTCTGCAGCCGTTGGGTCCGAACTGGAACGTACTGGGAGCACATCGGTCACAGTTCCTGCCGACCACGTTGGGGCGACACCGGCACTGACCCCCGCTGGGATCACACACGGTGCTGAGGGAGCCCTGAGGATCACAATGGCATTCTGGGAAATGGAGTCCAACAGGAGAGACATGTTAGACAACCGACAAGCTTCAACAATACAAGAAAACAATGCAGATCCTGTCTTAGAGTGATGATGACAGATTTATGAACCAGAAGGTCTGAAGAAACGTGAAGAAGAAACTAGTCGAGTCTTGTTCAGGAAGTCGAGGATTAACATGACGGAAACATTAGAGATCCACAACGACAACAGGAAAGAAAGAATAAGTAATTAAGCTGGAGTGTAAATTCACAGAGAATTCTAGTGGCTGCATGTTGGACTAGTTAAGCTGCAGAGTAGAAGACCTCAGAAGTGGATGTCACAGTAGACTAGTCCAGATCAGATGAATGCATGAATGAGAATTTCTACATCCGACATGGGCGAACTCTGGCGAAGAAAGCTGCTTGAGTCATGTGTGCTACAAGAGTCAAAAGTGCCACGCAGGTTTCCAACTGTAGAACTTGGAGTAATAATACTGCTGTCAAAGGGAGAGTGACTAAGTCTAAGAGCTGCGTCTGTCAGCAGCAAGGTTATAATAATAGATTTAAATCTTCATTTTAGTTTAAGCTAGTTTTCAGAGTGCGTTAGCTGGTTTTAGTTTAATTTTTTCCAGAGGTGAATTTAGGCCAGTACGGTCCGGTACTCTGTACCACTAAAAGATTCAGTACGTGTACCGAGTAAACACATGTACATCAACCTGTCACGATCGCATTTCATACAAGAAAACACATTTTCTAACATTCAGTCAACATACAGTTAGTAACCTCAGACAAGAAGGTCCTATTTTCTGTTTGTTTGTACAAGCATTGGGCTACAGTATGCTTCATCTTCATTAACATTAATCGTTAATCATTAACAACCCTCAAGTCGGAACCCGCTCAGGTACTCTGCTCGCTACCCGCTCAGGTACTACAGGTAGTGTACAGAGTATACAGAGAGAATATTGGACTTCCATTCATTAGGTGACGCCAACACTAAGACTCTGGATGAATCATGCTGTTCTATAACTGCTGGATGTGGAGATGAGTCATAATGATAATGTTGTTTATTAATGTTCTGATCAGAGTGAGATTATTAAGGTGGAGTCATCAGATTTAAGTTTGGATTCATCAATAAAGATCAGGACACGTTCTTACTGTTACACACCTTTACGCATGTTTTTTCTGTAAATATACACATGACACTTTAATCATAAACTTGTTTTTAAATTCTCTTATTTGTTTGTCACCATATTATATTGTAAATTTTCACATTTTATATTATATTTTATTGAAGTCATATCTTTGCACTGTGTTTAACTGTTATGCACCATATCACTGAGCCGACTTCCTCGTAAGTGTAACATACTCAATAAACAGTCTGTGACTCTGAAGGTGGACTCGTACCTTTCGCTCCCTGGTGCAACATGGCTGAGATGCTGAAGATGAAGTTCCTGCAGATGTCGGTCATCTGAGACTTGATCACGCTCTGGCTGTTCTCCAGACAACGGTAACGCTGAAAAGTTTCCCAACCGCTGTTCCCACTGGAGTCTCCTCCTTCTGAGGCCGAGAAGATCTCCAGGTTCTTACAGTGAGGCATCAACACGATCTGAGGATGAAGAAAGCCATGAGACTGACTGAAAGCTCAGGTTTCTTCATGTCCAGATTTGATCCCCGGTCTCATCTCGGTGCTTCATGTTGAGGAGTGACGAGGTCAGAGTACATTTACATATTAATCTGACTGAAGAACTTCTACTGAAGATGCGGTTCTGAATGTCATTCGATATATATTGATAAAGAGTATTAAACAGAAGATATTGTGAAGTAACTCATCACTTTCTCAACTGCAACAATTCTTGGATTGATTAGTTTATTGCACTATCACCTTAATTCCATGGACACTGTTGTATAGGGTTATGTTTGTTCATATATATATATATATACATACATACATATACATACATATATATACATATACATACATACATATATACATATACATACATACATATATACACATACATATATACATATATATACACATATATACACATACATATATACATATATATACACATATATACATATATATACATATATATACATATATATACACATATATACATACATATATACATATATATACACATATATACATACATATATACATACATATACACATATATACATATATACATACATATACACTATATGTATATATACATACATATACACTATATGTATATATACATACATA
>NW_022284732.1:2500-4076 GCF_004355925.1 Anarrhichthys ocellatus
GGAGATGATGCATTTACCTGCAGCAGGTAAGACATTCATAGACTATGTGACACTACATGACAGAGGTCACCTGCTGAGTCATCTCACCTGTCACTCATTAACCTCATATCTCCTCTTTTGGTGGTTTTCATGTTTTCAGGTCACGTAAGGGCCAAATTCAATTTGCTGTTAAATATTTACATGTTAACTTTAATCACATCTGTTTCTACTTTGAATGTTACACGTTATCATTCGTCATGGTAAGAAATACACGTAAGTGACAGACGTCCGTCACTTTAAGGACACTGCGACAGTTAGTTACGGTTGTTCGTAATATCTGGAGCAGACGGGAGCCGCACAGTTTTCCAACTGTTATATGAAACGTGCTATGTGGATTAAGTTGTGGAGACTTAAAGTGTGTCGAGGTAATTGGGGTACTTTTAGGAATAAAGGAAGTCGTTTCACTAACTTGTACGAAGGAAATTGGATCAATAAAAACACGTATCGCTTTCACCTATGAGCGGTTTAATTGGTTATATTTAATAACTCTAGGATTCATGATGTATTATATTCATTCTATAAACATAATTTAAATAATATCCATCTATAGATGGATATGTTTATAATATAAACATATCCATTACTGGACCCAGATCCAGTGAGAGAGATAGATAGATACATCACTGGATCTGGGTCCTAAGGCCTCCGACCCTGAACCCTCAGGACCTCCTGAGTACACACTGTAGTATAAGTACACACAGTACTGTATACTATTACAGTACACACTGTAGTATAACTCAGTGGCAGGCCATGCATTTTATACCTGCTGTCCTGCAGCTGAATAATCTAATTTTGACGCCACAGCTACGGTTATTGTTTGTTTCGTGTAGAAATGAAGCTCAACACCTGTAAATACACTAACTGCAGAGTGCAGATACATGATCAGCTGTGATTGGCGGATGAAGATCAGCTGTGATTGGCGGATGAAGATCAGCTGTGATTGGCGGATGAAGATCAGCTGTGATTGGCGGATGAAGATCAGCTGTGATTGGCGGATGAAGATCAGCTGTGATTGGTGGATGAAGATCTAGCGTGGTGAGAAACTCTCTGACCTGTGTGAGAAAAAACAGACCAAAGTGAGCAGTAGAACCCAGTAGTACTAGAACTCGCGTGTGCCGTGTACAGGGTTCCGTTTCCGTGACTAAACCGGAGCAGTAATCCAAAAGTTACCTTCTATGTCACGGGGCATGATGGAGGACTCAAGCGCAGACAATCAGATGCAGTAAGAAAAAAGGGTTTTAATGACTCACGAACACAACAGGGAATCCAAGGACGAGACAAGAGACGAGGGGGGAAATCCGGCAGGACGAGGCAGGGCAGACAGACTGGGAAACCGGGAACAGGACAAGCAAAAAAGTGTGGGTAGACATGAACAATGACCTGGCAGTGAGTGACTGAGAGACAGGGGTTTAAATAGTGGCTAGAACAGGTGAGGAGAGTTGTGCTGATGAGGGAGTGCTTGATTACTGATCAGGGACAGGTGAAGGGAATTGGACTGGTGCTGAGGGAGTGGCTGAGTTAGACTGGTGCTGAGGGA
>NW_022284733.1:0-4217 GCF_004355925.1 Anarrhichthys ocellatus
AGTGAGTCCTTGAGGGTTCAGGGTTTGAGGGTTTAGGGGGGACATTGAGATTTGGCCAGAGACTTGAGAAGTACCAGAGAGGCGCTCGTGCTGCAGGATGTTATGGGCGCGAGAGGCGTGTCAACTTCCGGTCAGGAGTGAAATAAATCAAGTAAATTATTTCACTGAACACTGAGCTTTTGTGATTTTATATTTTTATATTCTGATATTTAATAAAACAATGTGTTGCTTTACAATACAATAAGGTGATTAATGAGAGATAATGAACCATTAAATTAACCTTTCTTATAAGTAACATGTGAAGGAAAAGTAAAGAATTTTAGGTTTAAGATTGT
Source organism: Anarrhichthys ocellatus (assembly GCF_004355925.1). Lineage (NCBI taxonomy): Eukaryota > Metazoa > Chordata > Actinopteri > Perciformes > Anarhichadidae > Anarrhichthys > Anarrhichthys ocellatus. Next base: position 336 of record NW_022284733.1, read on the forward strand.
TGAAATGAAATGTTCCTTTCGAATATTCACTATATTATGAATCAATTACTGTATTTATTGATGTTTTTTTCTATTTTTTCAATTATGATTATGACATCTAAAAGGCAATCAGGTGTTTTTTAGAGACGGATATTTACTCATAAAAAGACAGATTTTAGACAAAAAACACAACATGTTATAAATAAAATGAAAATTCTCAAATTGTAAATCTGGTGATCGTTTCCTCTGATTGTACATTTAATCTAATAGTTTGATATTCATCTTGTATAAAAATGTGAATTTTCTGGAACCAGAATCTTTATTTTTTGTATTCTTTTTCAAACTATTGGATTCTTTCTTTTTATACAAAAGGCTTTAAAAATATGATCTGTTTGAATAATTTATTCCTTTTATTTGTTTTGTTTTGTCTGCTTTTCTTTATATTTACATTAACTATTTACTCTTATTTATTTATATTTGTTGTAGCTTTTGTATTTTTTTATGCATTTTGTATAAAAAAATGTTGTGCAAATTAATGAATGCAAAATTTGTAATATATATTTTGATTGATTGATTTTTATTTGTCTGCGATTTTTTTTAAAATTTCAAATTACTTTATTTATTATTATTGTTTATTTATTATTTATTTGATGTATATTTATCTGCCGGTAGGTGGCAGAAAAGCGCCACCGGTGAGTCTCAACTGCCGAAGACAAAGACAAAGAAGAAGAAAAACCCTTCCTTTTCCGGTCTCCACCGGATGTTGTTGTGTTTTGGAGGGAGGACCTGAATGCGTGAAACCCCGCTGAAAAAACGGCAAAAATGGAGAACACATATAGAAGTAAAGTGACTTAAAACATATTGTTTGGATATGAAGATACTATTTTTGATAACACTTTATGAAAAGACTCTAAGGTTATTTAATTAAACATTTAATTTGTGACCTTGTTGTGCTAGAGATGCTAACGCTAGCTAATAATGCTAAAAACACTGTTAACGTTCTTCTCATGGTTTATTAAACTTATACTGACAAGAACATAATTTAGTTTAATAACATTATTATTATTATTATGATCAGTGGTGGAAGAAGTACTCGTTTCTTTTACTGTCGTAAAAGTACTTTTATCGCACGTGACAGCATGTTTACTGTTGATTATACAGATTCTACTCTTCACACAGCTGAGTGATGTAATAGATTACAGTAGATGATGCACCAGGTAAGACGTATATGTTGTGGTATATATAGATGTATATATATTAGGGGTGCAACGGATCACAAATCTTACGGTTCGGATCACGGTTCTTGAGTCATGGTTCTGATCATTTTTCGGATCAGCAAAGAAAAGGGGAGGAGTCAAATATAACTTTGCTTTCCATTTATTAATTAAAGAACACTCAAAGCAAATAACTTTGGGCTATAGTCTTACATAAAAACAAAAATATTGAAGATGTCCAATTTGAAACAAAATTAAATAAATAAATAAAAATAAAACATTAAAAAATACTCACTTCTGTTAAGTTTAAGTGCAACATGAGGTATGTTGATGCCCTTGAGTCTATGTTTACTTCCTGTCAGGTTATGTCATTCAAATACACAATAATGTTACATTACTGTGAAATGGTCTACAACTTTACATTTGTTTTCAAAAAGATGAGAATATCTCCATTGTCTGGGGAGAGGGTAGACCTTTCTGTGGTGACTGGGATATTACTATTGGGCGTGTCTAGCTTCACTCTGCTGCTTCTGTCAGCACTTGCACCAGGTGTGTGTCTGTGTGACTCTCACAGAGGGGGTGTGTCTACAGCACCTGTCTGTGTGACTCTCAGAGGGGGCGTGTCTACAGCACCTGTCTGTGTGACTCTCACAGAAGGGGTGTGTCTACAGCACCTGTCTGTGACTCTCAGAGGGGGCGTGTCTACAGCACCTGTCTGTGTGACTCTCTCAGAGGGGGCGTGTCTACAGCACCTGTCTGTGTGACTCTCAGAGGGGGCGTGTCTACAGCACCTGTCTGTGTGACTCTCAGAGGGGGCGTGTCTACACTCCTCCGTGATGAAGTGAGCGGTCAGTCTCTTCATAGAGGAACGATCTTCATACTGAAGTGGTGCGTGAGGAGATTTCGTAGCGTGGCTCAAGAACTTCAAACAGATTTTGAAATCCTTTGTTTTCCACACTGGAGTGTCCCCGTCACTGAGAGACCAGGATCTCTTCATATGTGTGGACATGCCGATGTATGGCCGTTGTCGTATGTCTACAACGGCCATACACAGTAACGGTTTCGTCCACCACCCTCATCCCGTCATTATTAGTTACAGGGAAGACAAAATGCTCCCAAACTTGTGACTTAAATTACGCAAACAAATACTCAAGTGATCCGCGGTTCACAAGTTACACCGCTAATATCTATATATAGATTATATTGATGCATATTTAATAATATAATATAATAGATTATATAGATGCTCCTTATTATATGTTGTGGTTTAATCTCACAAGTTTTTGAAGCAGATTTGTGAAATAAATGTAGTGCAGTTAAAAGTTTAAGATTGTCTTTGATGTGTTGTGGAGTAAAAGTATAAAGTACTCAGACAGTACTTGAGTAAATGTACTTAGTTACTTTCCACTATTGATTACAACAGGAGAAATAGACCAGAGATGAGAAACACGTTCAAGTGCAGCGTGTTTTATTCTGATAAAATAAATCTTCAACTCTTTGAGACGGAGGAGCTGCTGAGTTAAGTCTGAAGTCTTCATCAGCTCAGGAGGAGATAGACGATGATGATGATGATGATGGTGGTGATGATGATGATGATGACGGTGATGGTGGTGATGATGACGGTGATGGTGGTGGTGATGACGGTGATGGTGGTGATGATGACGGTGATGATGATGGTGATGATGATGATGGTGATGGTGGTGATGATGATGGTGGTGATGATGATGACGGTGGTGATGATGGTGATGATGATGACGGTGATGATGGTGATGATGATGACGGTGATGATGGTGATGATGGTGATTGTGGTGGTGATGGTGAAGATGGTGGTGATGATGATGATAATGATGGTGGTGATGATGGTGATGGTGATGATGGTGGTGATGATGATGGTGATTGTGGTGGTGATGATGGTGATGATGATGATGATGATGATGACGAATGTGTTTCCATAGTGACAGACAGAGACATCAAACTGCTGATTCAGCTTCGAGCCACCAACGCCGACATCTTCACCGGACGGAAGAACTCGGCCATGAGGGGCTGGAGGTCAGTCTGGTCTCAGACCGCGTTCAGGGTCCCGTTGGTCTGATCTTGGTCTCTGATGGTGAACCCTCTGCTCTCCTGCAGGGCCATCAGGAACGAGATGGGGATCCACGGAGCGCTGAGCGCTCAGCAGCTGAAGAAGAAGTGGGACAACCTTAAGGACAAGTACCGGGTCAGTCCGTCTGTTCTTCTGTACCAGCTGACAGCTAGTCTGTAGTCCAACATGCAGCCGCTGGACTTATAGAGGACCTTCTAGAGCACCTTATAGAGCACCTTCTAGAGGACCTTATGGAGGGCCTTATAGAGGACCTTATGGAGGGCCTTATAGAGGACCATATAGAGGACCTTATAGAGGACTGTATAGAGGACCTTATAGAGGACCTTATAGAGGACCTTACAGAGGACCTTATAAAGGACCTTATAGAGGAGCGTATAGAGGACCTTATAGAGGAGCGTATAGAGGACCTTATAGAGGGCCTTATAGAGGACCTTATAGAGGAGTGTATAGAGGACCTTATAGAGGAGCGTATAGAGGACCTTATAGAGGACCGTATAGAGGACCTTATAGAGGAGCGTATAGAGGGCCTTATAGAGGACCTTATAGAGGACCGTATAGAGGAGCGTATAGAGGACCTTATAGAGG
>NW_022284734.1:0-4064 GCF_004355925.1 Anarrhichthys ocellatus
CACTCACTCACTCACTCACTCACACACACACACTCTCTCACACACACACCTACACACCTACACACACACACACCTACACACACACACACTCACACACACACTCTCTCACACACACACTGGCTGTATTTAGTTATTGTTAACTCATAATGATCTAATGTCAGCGCAAAATGATAATAGTAATTCATATTTGAATATATGAGGAGCATTTTAGACGAGCTGCGAGGTGACGGTCATGTGACTCATGGACTCACTGAGTGATTATTATGGTTTCCTCTTTATTATCTGAGAGTCTGAAAGAGTTACTTCAGTTATTAATCACGACTAATAATTCCATATAGAAACTGTAATGTTAGTGATAAGAAGGTGAGTGGAGACAAGGAAACTAGGAGATGAGGAGAGAAAGTAAACAGGAGAGGTGTTTGGGCCCTGGTTACTGTGATCCCTGCTATCTGATTGGCTGACAGTGTGGGAGCATTGGGATTGGCTGACGGTCTCACAGCAGCCAGTAATAATTGATGGAGAGTGTGTGTGTCTGTATTCCATAAATATATCATCTTCTCTTTGTATTCATGTCTTTCTCTTTCCTTTTCTTTCCTCTCCTTTATATTATCTTCCTCTTCTCTGCTTCCTCTCCTTGTTTCCTCTCCTTGTTCTCATTTCACTTCCTCCTCTCTTTTCTTTCCTCTCTTACCTCCTTGCTTCCTTTGTTTTGTCTCCTTACATCTTTTGTCTGTTTAGTTTTAATTTATTTATTGGCACAAATAAGAAACAGAACAGATTGTGTTGGTGACATTTAAACCATATAAAGGTTTTATAAACATCTCAAATACAAATGTTTACAAATATAATAATTGTCGATAAATCAAACAACTGCTAGAAAAGATACAGGAAGAAATAAAATAGTTCATCACAAATAATCTTGAAATGTAAAGTTTAAGAGGAACGTTTTATTTTTCTGATGGAGAACTATTAAATATAATATTAGAAGATAAAATGATTTACACGTCTGTTTTATGAGTGGATTTACAAACCAGATCTTGTTGATACACATGTTTATAAAATATAAACATATATATATGTGTGTTTATAATATATAAACATATACATATATATATATATATATATATATATATATATATATGTTCAGATATATATATGTGCTTATAAAGATGTTTGTCAGACAGTTTAAAGGAAAACAGAACGTTTCTATTTATGTTTATTTTATTTATTTATTTCCTTCATGAAAACGTATCATTGACCTAAAACCCAAACTGACTTCATCTACTTTCATCGACTCAGAATCAAGACAAATATATATTCATATTTTATTTGACTTCATGCTTTCAGTTGACCTCCCCTGTCTCTGTTTCCTGTCCCGTGACTGTCTCTGCTGCTCTGTGGGGATATGTCTACTTCCTGGACTCTCAGGTGTTCATGAGGAAAGCAGCTGTCCTCATGAACACCTGAGAGACTCTCAGTCTCACCTGAACCAGCTCAGGGCTCCTCGGAGGCGCCGTCCTCCCTGGTTGCGGTGGCGATGAGCCGTAGGTCGACCAGGAATCGAGGTGAAGAGAGTTCAGGTTTCTCAGGGCTCTGAGCAGGTAGACAGGCATGCTGGGAGGTGTAGCAGAGTAATGACTTCCTGTTAAACCACAGGAGCGATGATGGGAGTTATCTGTCTTCACTATGAATCTTCTATATTCTGTGACCCTCTGAATGTCTTCGTCTCCACTAATGAAGCCTGGACATGTTGTTCTGCTCCTTACAGATGCAGCGGTTAGATGGTGGCTACTGTTGTAATCATCGAACTGGAACTGGAACACAACTGGATGTCTGATGTTTAGTAAAGAATTTGCTGCGAAAATTTGAGAAGTTCAGATTTGATTTTCAGTTGTTTTCCATCCAGGTTCTTTTTAGAATAAACTTCATCCTCCATCAGTAGTTCCCATCATACATCAGGACGGCGTGGGCGGAGTCATGTGGTCCGGTCAGAGGAAATCACTTCAGTCTTCAATGAATACATAAACAGGCCCCCTGTCTGCTCGCTCTGTCCTCCCATGATGCCTTGCAGTGCTACATTCACTGTGGGTAAATGGAAGCGGTGCCCGCCGAGACCATTTTCCTTCCAAAACCGACCCCAGACGGTGTTCCCCCCCCACCCCCCGCTGCATGCTGGGAACACACCTTCATCTTGTCATCAGCCGTCCTCTTCAGAAGGGGACACCATCCTCCTCTTCCTCCTCTTCCTTGCCCCTCGTCCGGTTTGTGTCGTGTGTGTTGAAGCTGTCAGCAGCCTAACAGTCGACTCAGCGGGAATCAAACACACGACTCTGAGCTCTGACTCATCATCAGGAGGAGTCTAAAGGCTCTCAAACAACAAGAAAACACTTAAACCGACTTCACTGTCAGTGAATGTGAGTCAGTAAATCTACAATCACTTTCTCTGTGCTGAGGGGGAGGCTAAACATGTCGGACGTGTCTATGCCTTGGACACACAGATATTGACATTGATATATTTACACAGCAGCAGCTTTTCCATCAGAAATAATAAACCATAATATTAAAGGAATAATAATAAAAACACAAAATAAAAACTTACAATAGAAAATATGAAAAATATATTACAAATAAGTAAAAATTGTATCTGTTTTTAAAGTGACAGAGCTGCACTAATCCTGGGGTTATCGTCGGGATCAGCGTCTCAGGAATGGGGTACACTGCCTATGGTCCTCACTAGTACACAAAGACAAACGTGTGTGTGTGTTTCAGACACTCATCCAGATCCTCAGGTCAGTGTGTCTCTACGGAGACACTAATTTACTGTTAGAGAGAGGCTGCAGTCCCACGAGAGGCCCTGCCCCCCCTCATCTTAATTAGTCCCATTTTGCCCCCCCCCCCCCCCTGACTAATCACAGCAGGTGTTGGTGACCAAAGGGGCCGAACAATTAGTGTTTCAATTAGTGAATGGACAGGAAACATACACACACACACACAGTTAATTAATTAACCGTCTGTCACATGACCATCATTTATTCACTGCTAATAAAACAAGTGTGTGAAATCCAACACAATAAAATGCGTGTTGTGAACTTGCTCTTATTTTGACAGTCTGTGACTTCCAGGTTCTGGTCTATTAAAGCAAAGTGTGTCCTCAAGACAGGAAGTGATGTCACAACTATTGATCCTCTGGTATCAGTGTGTTGATCAGTTTTGGTTGTGTACTCTGTGTACTCTGTACTGTGTGAGTCTTCTGTGTACTGTGAGTCCTCTGTGTGTCCTTGGTGTAGTGTCCTCATCTTCATTAATTCTGTCCCATGCTCCCCCCCCTCCCTGGTCTCTGATTGGCTGCTGGGGCCCCGCTGTGGTAAGACGCCACATTTATACCGCACGGTTTCTCACAAACAGGAAGCAGCAGGGACGCTAATGAACTCAGAGGAGATTACAGAGCTCTCAGGGACTCTGAGTCTGGACCAAGACATGTGAACATGTTTTTTTAGGTTCTTTAGACCTACAGAGAACCAGAACCTCTCTGGTTCTTTAGACCTACAGAGAATCAGGTCCTCTTTGGTTATTTAGACCTACAGAGAACCAGGTCCTCTCTGGTTCTTTAGACCTACAGAGAACCAGGTCCTCTCTGGTTCTTTAGACCTACAGAGAACCAGGTCCTCTCTGTTCTGTTGTTCAGAATGTGGAGTCTCTGAATCTGCAGCAGCTTCTAATTTCACATAATTCCTCCATTAGAGTCAAAGGGAGGTACGGTGGCGTCCAATCAGAGCCCAGAGACAGAGAGGCTGACCAATCAGAGCGTCTCTGTGGAGTCCAGCAGTGATCACTGCTGGTTTAGTTTTACTCTCAGTAATCTGGAGAGTCTGACAACAACATCAAGATTATTGAATATTTAATACTTTTATAGTTTCATAAATATGAAATGAAGAAATGAATCTGATTCAGTTACAAACTGACAGCTGGTTTAACTTCAGGAAACATTGAATGAGTGAGTGAATGAATGGGTTAATGAATGAATGGATTAATGAATGGTTTAATGTATGGATTACTGAATGAAT
>NW_022284735.1:0-4066 GCF_004355925.1 Anarrhichthys ocellatus
TGTCTCTCTGTCTGTCTGTCTCTCTGTCTCTCTGTCTCTCTGTCTGTTTGTCTCTCTCTCTGTCTGTCTCTCTGTCTCTCTCTCTGTCTCTCTCTCTGTCTCTCTGTCTCTCTGTCTGTCTCTCTGTCTGTCTGTCTGTCTGTCTCTCTGTCTGTCTGTCTGTCTGTCTCTCTGTCTCTCTGTCTGTCTCTCTGTCTGTCTGTCTCTCTGTCTCTCTGTCTGTTTGTCTCTCTGTCTGTCTCTCGTCTGCTGACAATTATTTTTATCGCGCGTTAACACATTTTAAAAAATATATATTATTATTTTGAAAGTCTGTTCCGGAGAATGAAGTTAAGCTAAGTACATACAGTACATACTCGTATATATATTAGGACTGCCTGTGTTTACTTTAATGCTTTCACATGTTCACTTCTCGTGAGCAGAACACAAGTTTACCAGCTGATCCCCTGATTCAGAGACACAGTCCACCTCTAAATATAATACACATGAATATAACTTCATGTCTCCTCACCTCGCTGTCTTACTGTCTATCTGTTCCCATCACTGTCTGAGTTAACTGGACTGTACTCAACCCTTCCTGCTCGATAGTGAGAAACTATCGGCCGTGTGTGTGTGTGTGTGCGTGTGTGTGTGTGTGTGTGTGCGCGTCTCTCACCCCGAGGGCTCGGTCCGTTTTGTACTGGAGGAAGGCGTTGACGGTTCCTTTCTTCGCCATGCGGATCCGAGCCATGCGCACTTTCTATTGGACAGAAAACACACAGGAAAACAGCACCGTCAGCATTAAACACACACACACACACACACACACACACACACACACACACACAGTGTACAGGAGCATTAAGGTTAAAGTGAGGACGATCAGACTCCATCTATCGTCTGTATGAAGGCTGATATTGTCTCGTCTGATTAGACAGGATGAGCGGGTGAAGATGAAGATGATGATGATGAAAGGCCATTAACATGTCAAAGGTTTTCTGTTGGTCTGCAGTATTTTCTTTGTTGGAAAAAGTCTCTCAGATTCTGTGTAGCTGATGAATAACAACCAAAACACATATAACTAAATGTATTAGTAGATTTAAACTACTGTAGTCAAGTCATTTTGTTTAGTTAACATTTGTTTATTCACAGATGGTTTTGTTTTAGCTGCTAAAAATTGAAATCATGTGAAACTACTGTTTATTTTTGGGAAATATATTTATAAATAAAAAATATTTTTGAAACGATGTACTTTTTGTAACGTTTATGTTTCCTAAACCAAACTGTGAAACACATTTGATATGATTTTTCATGTATTGTTGTATTTTTACATCATTGTCCCTGATATATATATCTATATCTTTAAGTATTTATTTTTAGTACTATTTATAATATTTCAAGTATATATTCTATATGCGGTCCGATTAATATGCTCACTAAAATTGTTTTAAAAAGGTTGCTTAGACTTTTTAATTTTTATTTTAATCAAATCCATAAACTTCAGTTTTGCATGTTAGCGTACAGAACTTTGTGTGTTATCATGCTAACTGTAGCTTTAACAGCTACTGCCGATGTGTAGATCCTTAAGACTTATATTACTAACTTTAATTAAGTTCATTTAATAAGGTTAGTAACAATGAACAATGACGTAGAATCAGCTAGAAGAGACAGTTTGTGGCTGTAAACCGACCTGCTGCGCTCTCATCTTGTCCGCTCTCTGGTTCTGGTGGTAGATCCGGCTGAAATTGGACACGATGACGGGCACCGGCAGAGCGATCACCAGAACGCCGCTGAGCGAGCAGATGGAGCCGAAGATCTTCCCCGCGATGGTGTTGGGAACCATGTCGCCGTACCTTTAAGAAACACAGTCACATCGTCGGTCAACGGGTTGATCAGAAACCTCTCCAATGTGTTTTAATGATGTTCATTTCAATATTTCTGACCGTTGACTTTAGGCGACATGCTATCGAGGTGTTGGTAGATGCTGACTACATGTTGGTTTCTTTGGGAACAGAATCTCTTTTATTGGACAAGTTGGTGTGCACCAACAAACAACTTGACTCTCTTTATTTCATTGTTTGTATTTTGCATGCTGTTTGTAAAGAACAGAACTGTAGTGAACAAATAGCTGTAAATATTAATATTATATAGATGTAGATTAAAAAAAGCACCAATGACCAACAATAAAATCATAAATAAAACATCTATATACAGTTGGAAATAATGAAAGTTAGTATTAAATACTGAACGGATAAACATGGATTTGATGATTATTTACAGAGTGTACATGATACTGTCTGTACAGCATCTGATTTATATTTATTGTTATTGTGCATTGAAACTGAAGAAGACTGTCATGTTGAAAATTAAATCGTTAAATCATTTGTTTGTGCGTCCCGGCTATGAGTTATAATCTATAACAGCAGAAGTGACGGTGGCACATTTACAAATGATGTTTCTGTAAAAAGGAAACTTGACCTCTCTCAACCAATCAGCTTCTCCCAAATGTGTTTGTAGGAGACGAAGCGTTTCAGTGAGAGTCCAGAGCATGAACACTCTATTGACTATTGATTACAATCTGCCTTCTGACCGTCAAACTTCATTTATGAAGCTTTAAGTTGTTCTACGTTGTCACATCTCTGATGTATATAAATATATTTGTAAATATGTAAACACAGCTGATGGAAGAAAAAATCAGCTGAACAGTTTTTCATGAAGTACAATTTACTTCAGTTGGATCTGTAAAAGAACTACAGAACAAAAACAGGCCAAAGAAGAACACAGACAGACGGACAAATAATAGGTAGATAATAATTGTAAATGCGGGACAATATGTTTCTGTCTCCCTGCTGCAAGGCTGCTGTTGCAAACACACACACACACACACACAGGTTGCCGGTTGTTGCCTCATGCGGCCTCTTCACCTCTCATCGTATGGAGCCATTAATCACAGGTAGTGAGACGAGGAGGAGGAAGAGGAGGAGATTAGAGAGTGGGCAGGAGGGCAGGACGGTTTGTGTGAGAGGAAACACTAAACAGAAACTACTTCATTTTATGATTTTATCTTTGTTTGATGTTCAGCTGCTCATTTTGTTTAATGTTCAAACTCTTCTTTATATTCACATTACATTCAGATAATATTCAAAACATATTACATCTACAGTGGATATCAAGCATATCGTTAAAAAAGACTCGGTTACAGGTGAAGAACTTAATACCACACTGTGAAAATACTCCACTACAAGTACAAATCGTGCGTTCAAGTCCTCCCTGAAGTAAAAGTACATTATTATTATCAGCTAAATGTAGTTAAAGTAGTAAAAGTACAATATCTTGTTTTAACTGCAGTATATGAACCGTTTTAACTTTGTATGAATGAAATAATTCTACTTTCTCGGCTGGTGTCTGTCTCACTGTGGAATTAAACTCTCTTCATTGAAATATGTAAATGACGTGTGACTGTACAGTGAATCAGATATGCAGGTAATGAAGTACCTGCTGCAGAGGATTACGTCTGAGTCCTTCAGAGATGAGGCCGCGACCCCGTCTGCTGCGTTAATGCTCATATCTGAATATCTCACAGGTCGTTTACTTTCTCTTTTCTCTTTTTTACTTTGAAGGTACAGTAATGTCAGAGCTGTGAACATGTGTTTTCTCCTGAAGCTCCTGTCGTTTAAAGCAGAATGTTGTAGTTCTTCTTTTAATAAATTCAAACTGTTCAATGTATTTATTAACATCATGCATTACATTTAAACTGACAGGGGTTATTCTCTGCTGATGGATTTGTTTTTTTAGGTCTGACCAAGTCCTCCAAACTTCAGTTTATATTTTATATTTCCATTTCTAATACATTTTATTTATTCTCTGTGCCTTTGAGCAAGGCACTAAACCCTCGACTGGCCACTCGCTGGTTCCCAACATCAACAAAACATGATTAACAACACGTTTAAATACAAACAACCAGTCTACTGACATGGCATTTATACACAAGTATATATGGTCACATGAAAAAGAAAATTAAAAACGCTCTATAATATATAGTCCATTTAGAGTCACACAGACCATAAAGCAGGGGATGCTTTAGGGC
>NW_022284736.1:0-4066 GCF_004355925.1 Anarrhichthys ocellatus
ACACACACACACACACACACACACACACACACACACACACACACACACACACACACACACACACACACACACACACACACACACACACACACACACACACACACACACACACAGGAGGAGAAACTCACGTCTGAGCCCTTGTTGAGTATCTGAGCAGCTTCGTCGTACTCCGGCTTCATCTTCTTACAGTGTCCACACCCTGAAGGAGTCACAGCTACATTAGTACTCATGACTCACATCCACTTAGTAATATCACAAAAATGAACAAACGCATGAACTGCTGCAGCATGTCTCACAGTTTACCGTCAAAAAGAGATGCGACGATACAGAATGTTACTGCAGATAACGATAGAAACACTGAATACGTTCATGGAGGTGAAATGACATCATCAGGATAATCGAGAATATGGTGATGAGTGACGTGAAAAAGACGTGCAGCTCGTCATCAAAGTAGAGAAGTGAAGCACAGAGTCTGAGTTAGAACTAACTCACACCAATTATCATTCATTTGTGATTTATTAATGACCTTATTGAAGATGTGTTTGAATAAGTATGCTCACAAAGAGAAGCTGTGTCTCTGTGACGCTGTGAGTGATGAAGATGAGGATGAAGAGGAGCACAGAGATGAAGGAAAGAGAGCAAGAAGAGGACAAAGTGGGAAGAAGGATCATAGAATGTATTATATAGTCATACAATGGAAAATCTGAAATTACATTTACAACTTTATTTTACTTTTTATTGAATTCTTATCACAATATAATCAATATAATCTATTTTAAACATTTTAATTGAATTAATTAATTAAAGTTTTAGTTGAATGTTTTATTTATTTATTGGTTTGAATACAAATCTGTGTTAATGTCTAATTATATTCTGTTAATATTGGTTGTGTGTGAAATGTGACTTTACTAAACAACGTCCCACAGATCATGTTTATTATATAACGAGGATCTTTAGTTAATGAGCACATCTGCAGACACAGAACATCTGTGATGTGTGAACTCCTTCCTCTGCTCCGTGTTGCTGGTGTTCAACACTCTGCAGCGTGTGATGTGTGTGTTTACAGCACGACTACGCTGCCGTGTGACGCACAGCAGCGCTCTAAAGGAAAGCTGCTGATGATGCTGTGGAGAAAACAGTTTGTTTTTATAATAAAATATGAATATAATGTGACCTAAATGAACAGAAAAACAGGGCTCGAGTACAGAGTGAGAAAGAAATCAAAGCAACGGATTAAAGAAAAAGCTGATGTTGCGTTTTACAACAACCGAAGAGACGGACTACTTGGTTCATAAGTTAAGATGTTGAGAAGACTTTTCTGAATCGTCGTCTGTTGTTTGGTTTCATATATAAAGGAAATATAAACGCTTAAAACGCTTAAAACACGGATCATAAATATAAAACCTGTAAAAGAAAATGTTTTTAACAGCAGACACGGAACATTCTGCCTCTTCTTCGTTGGTGCAATTAATGATAAAACATATTTCAGTTATGAGCCAGGTTTCAGGCAATATTGTTAATTAATAGGAATACGTTTCATGTATTAATATACATCAATATATATGACGGCGATGAGTAGTACATCTTATAGTACGTCAGTAATATTTTACGGTCATATCTTATGCATATTCACTTCATGTTCTCTGTAATATTTTAATATTTTATAGTTTGAGGCTTCAAATGAGTCCAGTTGGCTTTCTTCCTCTTCCTGCTCTGTGATATTATTTATCTGTTATGTCTGTTCACTTTTATTTGATGGTTTAAATTGTGCAAAATAAATAAATAAACTAAATATAAACTGTATAAAGTCTGATTCCACTGAGTCACTCAATGATAGTATGAATTATCTCTCAGCTCTTGAAAGGAAAATTAAAATAGAATGAAATAAGTTTCATCATCAGGGACCTATTGTACCTCCGTGTCCTCTAATGAAGTATTACTTCTGTTTCTTGTAGTAGAACTGTGTACTATCTGGAGTGTTTGCAGCTTTTTCTTCTCAACAAATCCCTTGGAGCTCAAACCGGAACAAATAAAACTCCCGTCTGGTGTTGAGGTGCTTAATATTGCACGAGCAGCGACCTCTTTATTGTGTTGTGTGTGTCTGAAGCACAGTATATCTGGACTGTAGATGTGATGAATATGCCGTTTGATGGAGGGTGAGCGCTTCTCGTTATGTGCTCAGAGGTCCGTCTTGCAAAGATGCATGAAAACAAACTTGGTGCATTTCCAAAAGCTGCTAAATTGCCCTTGTCAAAACAGTTCAGGAATTCTTTTATTCAGTATACAACGTGGAACCGACGGCGGCTATAAATCAAGTGTGATGTATGCCTCGTGTCCTCTGTGAAGTGTGACATCACAGGAGATGGTGTTCAGAGGACAGACTGAAAGGACAAAAGTCTGACCCTTCAAAACTGATGAGCAACAGAGAAAAACCCTCCGAGTGTCCGTCCTGCATCAGCCGCATTCAGAACAAGTGGTGCATGATGGGAAATACTGCTGATTCAGACTGTGGAGAGGAGCTCACAGTCGACCACAGAGGAATAAAAACAGATGCACGCTGAGGAGGGAGGATGGATGGAGGGAGGGTGGAGGAAGAAGGAAGGATGGATGAAGGAAGGAGGATGATGTGTAGATGTCTTTAGTGCAGAATAACAGTTGGAATGACATAAATCATAAAAAAGACACGAAAAACGCAACTTTAATTTGTTTTAGAAAGTATTTTCCAAAAATTGGAAAACACAGAAATCTATACATCCATTTTCCAAGTGTCCACAAGTGTTAACAATGTTGGGGAAAAATTGGAGGCTCTACGTTTTATAGATATTAAACTATTTATAATTTAACATGCCCTCCTCCTCTCCTCTCTCCTCTCTGTGTTCACTTCCTGTAGTTCAGTCACAGTTTCTCCTCCTTGTTGTCACATGGCTGTTGATCTCAGATGAATCAATCATGACTTCATAGTTTTTACACAGTCTGGTTAAAACGCTTTATTTTAAATGAGAACATGTAGAATAAAATGTTTTTGATTAAATATCACGATCCTAAGCTTTGTTTTTATTGCTTTTTCTGACGGAGGCGTTCACCATGATGTGTTCAAGGACCGTGGGATTTTTAAACATCTGTGTTAAACGTGTAGTTTCTGCGACTACTTAAAGAAAACACGCTTTATAAATCCCGCTGGCTGGTTTTGGGGTTGAGAGGGTTAAAGCCATATCTGCAGGAACAACCTTCTGTCTTCAGTCATTTCCTTTTTCTTCCCGCTAACAACATCGGCGGTTTGTTTAGCTTTTCTTGGGTCCTGAACATAATCAGGCTCACGCAGCGCTCAGCTCGAGGTTTTTAGTTTTTTAACGCCGTAAGGAACCCTGCACGCAAACAACCCCCACAGAGTGCTGCTCAGAGGACGCAGAGACGGGCACTGAGAGGTGGACGGAGATGAGGGCTGATGTGGAGGTTTGGAGACCATTAATCTCACTCTGACAGCAGGGCCATTAAGAAAACTGCACCGAGGCAGCAGGGCGAGTGTGTGAGTGTGTGTGTGTGTGTGTGAGACAGAGATACGAGGGGTAATTGTGTGCAATAAATGTTTGTGTCACAGTATGAAATACATGTTTGATAGGCGCACAGATATTTATGCGTGTGTGTGTTGGTGTGTGTGTGTTGCCGTCTGTTTCAGCTGATTAACCTTGATGTGTGTGTGTGTGTGTGTGTGTGTGTGTGACTGGCTGCTGTCCACAGGACGAGCACAGAGCACTCAAACATTATTCTGACCGTTAAGATGAGGATGGTGATTTATATTTAGTTATGTTTTCTGCTCTAAACGACGACATCAACTAATGACACTAAAATAATTCTGCAAGATAAAGTTGCTAAATAGTGAAATAAAAGTGAGAACGTTAGATACGTTGGATGTTTTGAAGCCTCCAGTTCTGCGATTTCGCCGTCGCCATCTTGTTTTAATGCAACCAGTAAACAGGAAGTGAGCATATCTGGACTGAGGAGGAGTGATGTAGAGATGGCGTATACGTCTCTGGTAGAGACCTGTCAATCAGCGTGTAGCCCCGCC
>NW_022284737.1:0-4066 GCF_004355925.1 Anarrhichthys ocellatus
GGAAGGGAGGTAGGAAGGGGGGAGGAAGGAGGAAAGTGAGGGAGGAAGGAGAGAAGTGAGGGGAGGAAGGAGAGAAGTGAGGGGAGGAAGGAGAGAAGTGAGGGGAGGAAGGAGAGAAGTGAGGAGAGGAAGGAGAGAAGTGAGGAGAGGACGGAGAGAAGTGAGGAGAGGAAGGAGAGAAGTGAGGAGAGGAAGGAGGTTAGATGAGTCGTCTGCCTCCAGAATGTGTAAACCTGCAGTGAAACACTTTATCAGCTTTTTTGAAACATGTTTTTTTATGCAGAATAGTTTGATACCTGCTCGGGTACCTGAGCGTCTTGTGAACAGAGTACCTGGGCGGGCAGAGGACAGACTTAACCCTCATGTTGACCCTCACATCTGGGTCCTCCTGGTGGAGCAGCTCCTGAGGTCTCTGGTTTAGTTTCAGTGTTAAACAGGCTGAAGTGTGTGATGTGACTCAGCAGAAACTCAGCTCTGCATCACTTCAAACTGAATCCATTATGAACCTTCCTGTTTTTCTTAGTGAGTCTAGACCTGTCTGCTTAATTAACGTCCCTGCAGGCGGAGGATCTCCTCTGGAGTTCTGTAGGGAGTTTTTCTACTGAGCATCCATTATAGATCAAGTACTCGTTCCTCCGTGAGGCCTGAATGTGAAAGCTGAACTCTGTTTACCACCTTCTGCTTTCTGACAAAACACAGCCGACATCAACCAGGAGCTTCAAAGTCACTGAAGTGAGATTTGTATTTAGTTTCACCAGAATAAATGATAACTGGTGGACGGTTAGACAGATGGCGGGATGGATGAGAACTGCTGCTCACATTTCAAATCACACCAACAATCATTTGCTTGTTTTCAACCTAAGCCGCAACCTCCGGTTCTAAAAAATGAAGTTAACAAAAACGTGCCAAAGAAAAGTTCCTCAAATGGCCACTAGAGGCTCCAGCAGAGGGTCGATCTCCATAGACCTCCATCTTAAATTGTTCAACTTTACAGCAGAAATATAAATAAATGTTTACAGCCTGGTACAAATTTTTTAATATAAGTCACCCAATACCGTGACGTCGCCACCACTGTGCGTTAGGTCACATGTTGTTTTTAACATGTTGCCAAAATTAGCATCCCAATTAATATCAAGAGTTGACGTGAATTACAGTTGCACCATGCAAACCAAGGTTAGCTAGCGCTAACGTTCGCTGCTAACTTTACATTGTAATGCGTTAACGGTACCTGGCCCCACCGGGCCCCTCTCTCCAGTCACTTCTAGGTTTCAGAAAACCAAGATGGCGACGGCCCAAATGCCAATTTCGAGGCTTCAAAACGTCCACAAACCAATGGAAGACGCCACTGTGACTACGTCCACTTATATACAGTCTGTGTTGAAAACGAAGCGTCTCTAACCTCCATCAGTTGGAATAATATTGAAGTAATATTTTACTTGTGCTTAGAAACATGCAAATTCTGCTATACCATGACAACTGGTGATGGAACTTTAAAACTTAGAGTCCTGGTTTATTTGGTATTTCTATTCGAGTGGATACAATGAGCTCAAAGTTTAGCAGTCTGGAGTCTTTTTGGGTCTGCGTCTGAAATTCAATAATTATGCTATTTGGGTTCGGAGCTGAGAGCCACAGACAGGAAGTCGGTCAGTGTTTGGTGTTTTGGTTGTTGTGGTTTCAGACTGGATAAATGAAAGCTGACGGATACACCCTAGAAAATAACAGTGTGTCTGTCTCATACTCCGTCTTTCTCTATATTTGTTTCTATTTCCTGTCTTTCTCTTTTGATCTCTGGCTGAGATTCTGTTTTCTCAGTGAGTCAAAGACCTTTATTCTGTTGTAGATGTGTCGTTTCTTTGGTTGAAATGAATTAGATATTTGGAGTTTTTACGGTCACAAATTACTTATTATTGTTGTGATTATTTTCACAATACTTCAGTACATTAATACAGCATTTCGGCGGATGTTTGGACTTCACAAATATATTCTAAAAACAATATTATTTTGTTTTGTAAATCGAGTAAAAGAAGCAGCAGACTGTAATAATCTACTACTCTGCACCAAAGGACCGTCACCTGTTGAGTTCTGTGTACTCGGCTGTTGAATCAGTGGATCACCCCCCCCCCCCCCCTGCTACCCCAGGTGGCTGCTGGGTAAAAAAAAAAACAGGAGCTTCCTGTCGTCCTGTTGAGTGAAGATGTTATTTCTGTCCTGGATGAATGGGTTGTGTTGGTGGAGGAAGGACTCGCCGACAGAAACATCTGGAGTACTCTGTTTCTGGGTCATGTATGTATGTATGGATGTATGTATGGATGTAGTGTTTGAACAGGTTTGTGTCAGTAATGTTTCTGATTGTTTGCTGGAGGGAAACAGGACATGAGATTGTCACTGAATTGTTGTGCGTGTCAGTTAAAGTTTTTAACCTCTTTAGATCACATCTCTGGTCATATTGTTGTACCTAATAATTCAGTGTGGCTTTGTAGCACAAAGGCAGTAAAACTGCCTGTGCCAAAGCACACTGACTGTAATCCTGCGGGTTTAATAATAATAATTCTGTGGGGCTTTTAATTTGAAATGGGGGGAGAAGTCCTCTAAAAATATCTAAGACCTGAATGACTGTATGATAGAGAGAGACGGAGTGAGTGAGACAGGCAGACAGACAGATGGACTGAGTGAGTGGGACAGAGACAGACAGACAGTTAGATGGACTGAGTGGGTGGGAGAGAGGCAGACAGACAGACAGTTAGATTTACTGAGTGAGTGGGAGAGAGGCAGACAGACAGACAGAGAGAGAGAGAGCCTGCGTGCGTGTGTAACTGGTTGCCATGGTGAGCCACGCACCTGGTGTTAGAAGCAGACTGATTAAGAAACGTTGCAGTAATCAGTGATTTTGAACAAAACTCCTGCCTCTTTTTAACAAATTAGCAGGAGTCTGAGTGCCAAAATATGGATACCGGGAGAAAGATAAGACTCTGGCAAACGCGCTGATATGTTTTTTATGTTTGTGGTGTTAATAATGTGAGCTCAAGCGCAATATGCAAAACTGGTACCGTCTGCTTTCTTTGAGAAATTAGTGGTGAGATTTAACATGGAGTCTAATGGAGCAGTTGGTTGGAGTTCATGTCGCTCTGGGGCTCTTTGAGCCAAATGTGTAAGTCCGTTGGATTCCACAGACACTTTACTGCGACCAGCAACATTTCCAAGCTTTTTGGCCAAAATGGTGAATAAAGAGTAAACATTGTGGGAGCTGGAGCAATTTGTTTGTAAAAATCACAGAAGATTTTCCTACTCCGCTTCACTCTAGCTCTTAACAAGCCGTGCAATACACACCCATTATAAAATCTGAAACGGACCCAAAATGTTCCTGGAACTTAATCTGTGACTTCATGAAAACTGTGCTAGCTATCAAAATGTCCCTTTGGCTCAATAAAGTGCAGCGTTTTGTCTACGTTTTAAACTTTGAATCATGTTTCTATGTTAATGTATGGCTAGTCAATATGGGCCCAAAGTTAAGTGTTTTTTTTTTAGCTCTGTTCACGCCGCAACCCCATTCAAGTGAATGGGGACATTTTGCTAATTCTTTGGGGATTTTCGGGGATTTTCGGGAAAATCGCTTGGCGAATCTCTCCGGAAAATAGATAGCACACTATTCCCGATCAGGCCGCAAGTTTTGATGTATTTTTCACGCCGCTGTTGGCAACGCTGTGTGAGGAGAAGCGCGGCAAACTTTGGATGAACCTGATTAATAATTCAGTGTGGCTTTGTAGCACAAAGGCAGTAAAACTGCCTGTGCCAAAGCACACTGTATATTATCCATCGGGCTTAATCAGAATGATTATTATCCAAAAAGTCTCTCTCACACACACTCACTCACTCTCTCACTCTCTCACACACACTCACTCACTCACTCTCTCACACACTCTCTCACTCTCTCACACACACACACTCACCCCCAGTCCCACCTTTTCAAAATAAAAGCCCCACAAATACAAGATTCAATCCAAGAGTATGAATCTAAAATGCAGAAAAGAGAGTAGCGCTATCTCAATTGAACCTGAATGACACTACC
>NW_022284738.1:0-4259 GCF_004355925.1 Anarrhichthys ocellatus
TGTGTATATATGTATGTGTATATGTATGTATGTGTGTATATATGTATATGTGTATATATATGTGTGTGTGTATATATGTATATGTATATATATATGTATATGTATATATATGTGTGTATGTATGTATATATGTATGTGTGTGTGGATATATGTGTGTGTGTGGATATATGTGTGTGTGTGGATATATGTGTATGTGTGGATATATATGTATGTATGTATGTATACATATGTGTGTATGTATGTATACATATGTATGTGTGTATGTATGTGTGTGTATGTATGTTTGTGTATATGTATGTATACATATAATAATGTATATCATATAATATTCTGTATAATATATATATCATATAATAATATTATATATCATATAATAATATATATCATATAATAATATTCTGTGTTATATAATAATATTCTGTATAATATAATAATATATATCGTATAATATATATATCATATAATATTCTGTATAATATATATATCATATAATAATATTCTGTATAATATAATATATATATCATATAATGATATATATATCATATAATAATATATATCATATAATAATATATATCATATAATAATATTCTATATCATATAATAATATTCTGTGTTATATAATAATATTCTGTATAATATAATAATATATATCGTATAATATATATATCATATAATATATATATCATATAATATATATATCATATAATAATATTCTGTATAATATAATATATATATCATATAATAATATATATATCATATAATAATATTCTGTATAATATATATATCATATAATGATATATATATCATATAATAATATATATATATCATATAATAATAAAAAATGATTAATTCAGAATGTTTTCATTTCCCTGTTCCTCTAGTTTTTATATATTTTGAGCATATTTCCGGTGTGTTATTTAAATGTGTAGTATAAATGTAATTTAGCTATGAATTAATTCATATAATTAATTGAGCAAACAGGATCAGTTCTATTTCCTCTACAAAGTCACGAGCAGAGAAAGTTCATATTTCCAACGTTTCCACTGTACCATGAACGCCTCCTGACCTTTTACCCAGAAGCACGTTACTGACGTCATCCTCGTTCACGGTTACGGTAACGGGAGCGCGTGAGTGTCTGTGTGACTGACAGCCCGCCGCTCGGTGACCCGTCTGTCACCGTTTACCGGATCCGTTAACCGGTCAGAGGAGGAGCGGCCACAGCTTGCAGAGTTAGCAGCTAACGGCTAACTGAAGATGGAGGAGTTTCTGTCGAGCTGCTGCGGGGCCGTGAAGGTAACACACACACACACGCACAGACACACGCACACACATAGATACACGCGCACAGAGACACGTATATACACACACACACACAGGCCAAATCCCAGTGTCCCCCCTAAAGCCTCAAACCCTGAACCCTCAATGACTAACTGACGTCACCTGGTGAGTGTGAGAGACTGTGAGGGCTTGAGATGGTGTGAATATGAACGGGACAGCACGTTGCTGCAACATATCACGTTACCATGAAAACAACAATAAATATGATGTATAATGTGTGTATTTATTGTATACTTTGTACTCCCTGATGTGAACGTCTTCAGGCTCTTTCCTCACTAGATGAGAGGTAACGTCATATCATCTATTTACTCGTTTTGTCAAAACAGCTTCAATGACGAAATCAAACATTTGATGAATAAATAAATAAATATCTTCTGATTTCATGTTTTAATGTTCCATCTTTAACCCTTAATGTTTCTGAGTACATTTAATATGACAGGCTGAACACACTGATCCGTCCTCTTTGTTTACGTCTACATGCGTCCACTGGTTACCCCGTGTTTAACGTCACATTGCAATGACTTGTGGGTAATTCCCTTAGGCATTACGGAGAAGGTTCATAAAGGGCTCAACATGTCTGCCAGAGACTCAAACACTTGATGATTTGACAGTGGGACAGAACTAAATCCTCAAGGACTTCGCGGGAGCGCGCCTCAAAGTCCGTGAGTCCGTAAGGAGGGACATTGGAATTCGGCCAATCACTAACTAGCTCTGTAATGTTATTGGTTACTTAGCGTTAGCCACATAGGCTAACTGTTTACAACATTATTTATTGAAGGTGGAACCTAATATGTCTGACTTCCTGTCAGTTGCACCTTTCAAAGTAAACTTCCGGTCAGGGAACAACACAATACATGTTCAAAGTAACAAGAAGGAAAACATTTAAGCTCGTGGGTCAAGATACTATATACTGTGTATATATGTATATATATTTTTTTTTATTTTTATTTTTTATTATCAATTTTCTTGTCTGTTTAAATTGAGATCAAAAAACCTTTAATTTTACTCTTAATAGTAATGGAATAAATAAACCAATCAAAAGTGTAGAGTGATCATTTCAAAATGAATCGCATACAAACTAAATACAAGAAGTTATTGATATCAGTGGTTGTGATTCTTTGTGTACTTTTTAGTTTTTTTTCTCTAAAATAACTTTTTCTGGGACTCAAAGAGATTTAGAGACAAATCTTAAAGACTAAACTCCAACGTTTCATCTATTTATTTATTTTGAAGGTGTGTTTGTTTTACGTCACCTTTAGTCTGTTTAGTTTTATTTTATTAATGCTCTGATGAGCTTCTGTCTCTCAGAGCTACATTTTTAAATAAATAAAATGTCCTCCAGGTGAATCCGGACCCAGCTGGTTCAGGGTTCCATGTGGTTCTAGGTAATGAGGCCTGTGACGTGGACTCCATGGTGTGTGCTCTGACCTACGCCTACTTCCTGTCCAAGGTGAGCCCTCTGACCCATCAGTGCCGGTGTGTGTCCTCGGCGTGGACGTGTACCTGAGTGTCTCTATCTCCGTCAGACTGGACGCTCCGAGACGCTCGTCGTCCCGCTGCTGAACATCCGGCAGTCGGACCTGCTGCTGCGGTCGGACAACGTCTTCCTGCTGCGACAGGTGGATCTGTCTCCAGACCTGCTGCTGTTCAGGGATCAGCTGGACCTGCGAGCGCTGCACCGAGACGGACGCCTGCGACTGACACTGGTCGACCACAACGTCCTGCCCAGGTAGCCACAAACGCCCGACAGGTGGCCACAAACGCCCGACAGGTGGCCACAAACGCCCGACAGGTAACCACAAACACCCGACAGGTGGCCACAGACGCCCGACAGGTGGCCACAGACGCCCGACAGGCAGTGGCGGGCTGTGCATTTTATACCTGGGCCTTCACTGAAATAACACCTTATAACCACATTATGGCGTCACAGCTATTATTCATTTTTAAGGCTGTAACTATCTACATCTTCGTATTAAACCGTTCGGTACGAGTGGTCTGAATAACACTACAGCATTTAGAAAATGCAAAAGCCTAAATTCAGGAAAATATAATGTTCTCAGCTGGTCTGGCTGTGGGACCTACAGTTATTCCTTAATGACAAGCTGCGACCCAAAGAGATTATCATAGGATTTTACTTTCACAACTTGAATGTTGACCATACTGCTCTGCAGTGTCTTTCCTCGTCTCAGTCCTCTGTGTCATGGTGCAGCTCAGTCAGTCAGGATGCATTTTGATTGGCTGAGCTGCATCACGTGATGTGATTCACTACCCATCAGCCTCTGCTGGCTGTTAAGTTTCGTTTCACGATAGTCACGTGCTCGCCCACTGACCAATCACAGCGCACTCTGCACCTCGCGGGAAAGCTACACACAGACACTGGCGGCATGTAATGCTGACGTCATTATAGGCCGGCGCGCAGGCTCTGATAGTCAAAGAATACGCCCAACATGTCAAACTAAAGATCTGATTGGTTGAACACTGACAATCAACAATATCGTCCCCATTTACTTTAATCTGCACTGGCTGCAGGTGAGAGTCTGCAGGCCTCGGGCCTCTGTTCTTACCTAGAGACACAGAGGTGAGATCTGATTGGATAAAAGCTCTACTTAAAACAAGCTGCACTGGAAGCAGAGCAACTGAGGAAGACAGTAGCTGTGCAATGAGAACATAAGATAATGGGAAAAATATTTTTATAAATTATAATACATGTAGTGTATTTAAGAAAAATTATTAAATTATAAAATAGATTTTTTTTTTTTCTTTTTAAATATATATATAGCTTTGTGATTCTGTTTAGGCCAGCAGAGAAGGCCTTGTAGGCCCTGACAGCCCACCACTGCCTGAACGTTACATGTGACCCTGAACATTTACACGGACCCTGAACGTGACCCTAAACGTCACACGTGACCCTGAACGTCACA
>NW_022284739.1:0-680 GCF_004355925.1 Anarrhichthys ocellatus
CCTCCAGCACCAAAACACACACAACAAACTGGGCCACGGCACAGCAGCCTCCAACTCCCCCTTCCCTTCTTCCTCCTCCTCCTCTTCCTCACACCGCCCATCAGAGTTCCGAAAAAAATAGGAGGACTAGGAGTGTGGCGCACACCTGATCTCTACATCTGACAAACACACGCACACCACTGAGAGGGAGTCTGATTGCTTGTGACAGATCCGCTGCCATTTCATGCTTTAGTACGGAGGCAGTGAGTAAAAAAAATATTGTTGGAGGTCTGAACAATGCTGCGGTATTTTGTCACATTGTTGTTTTGGCTTTGACTGAATCCATCTCATCACTATTTGAGACGACAACATACTGAAAATCCAGTTGGGTATCGTCATGTCGTATGTGTATGTGTGTGTGTGTGTGTGTGTGTGTGACCTCACATTCTCGTACATCTATATGTTTCATGCATGTGTGCGGAGGTCATTGTGCGTGTCTGTGTGTTTATATAGGAGACATCAGCGGGTCAATGATGGCTGCCGACTGCAACATTAACACAGTGTGGTGACTGTGTCTCTGCGCATCAATAAACAATCTGAGCAAAACTCCCTAAAGCTGCTTATATGCTCATATAGTCCCTATAAGAGATAAGGGGCTGAGAGGGGTCAGAGAGAGAGAGAGAGAGAGAGAGAGAGAGAGA
>NW_022284739.1:780-4065 GCF_004355925.1 Anarrhichthys ocellatus
GGGGGGGGGGGTGTAGTCATCAGTAGACATAAACACAGATGTAGATTTCTTCCTATTCATTCTCACGTTAATTAAACGACCAGAACAGAAACAAATCCCGGACGAGAAAATAATCCGCGCCGAGTGAATGTCAGCGCCGAAGCATAGACACGCATAATGGACCAACATAAAGAAAGAAAGAAAGAAAAGAGGGAGCCATTAAAGAGAGGCCCAGTGACTGGCTGGATGAGCCTTGTGTAACGTCAGTAAAGTGCTAGCCATCTAGGACAGTCACGACCAATGTTCCTTACAACTGGGTCAACGTTCCCGTCCCGGGGCAGCGAGGGCATTCCGTGTGTGTGTGTAGTGAGTATCTATCTGCTAACTTCCACAAACCTGCTGGAAACTGCTATCCCTGCAAGCCCTGTCAAGTGCACCTCTGAGTGGACCTCCATGCATATTGAATGAATACTTCAATGACTACTTATCAATACTTAATGAATGCTTATCAGTGAATCCCTGAGTGACTTCTGCAGCACGGATTTTTTGTTTTTTGAAAGACTTTTTAAAAAAAGGCCCGCAAAGCCTTTTTATCCGTGTCTCGGTGGGTAACACAGCCCGACACCGGCTGAGCGGCCCGACGCGTCAGAATGTCTGAATGTGATATTATATTCCAGCGCCGAGGCCGAGACTTTGCAGCAGTCACACAGAATAAGAAGCAAACGGACTCTGGCGGTCCTTCAGACCCTGCTGTGTGTCCTCCTCTGCTGGCGTCTGGTGGCATGTGTCCGTCTTAAGGTTTGCGTGAAGCCATTCTGCATAATATCAGCCACTCGATTGGAGGCCTGGAGAAATGGGTCAGCGCCAGTCTCGTCGTTCCCTTCTCGCCGTCTCTCCTGCTCTTTGCTCATGTTTTTTTTTTTTACCCAGCCTCTTTTATTCCCAAGTCGCTCCCAGAATAAAATCGAAACACCTCCGGTTGTCCACTCCTCCTTGCGGTTGCCTGGATCTGGGTTAAACCAGCGAAGTCCATCACTCACTTCCCTCTTTCCCCTCCTTCCTTCCTTCCTTCCTTCCTTCCTTCCTAACGGCGAAACACTTGCCGTCTCCTGCCATTAAGATTGAGTCACGAGCACTCCTTGAACAGTCCTGTGGTGATTTTGATGAATGGGAGATTTGTCATGTCGCTGAGCCGACTTCTGTGTCTCAACTGAAAACATGTCACAGTGAATTTCCACCGTGCTTTGTGTCTTCCTTCTCCCTATAGCTTTCAGGGTGGACACACACACACACACACACACACACACACACACACACCTGTTGTATAAGAGGCGGTGAGACACGACACAGCTAACAGGATATATCATGACTAATAGTACAGGAAAGATTTCCCCCTCTCTTACATTAATGTTCCCATCATTTACCCTGTCCAGTAGGATGCCCTCAAAACATTCCCCTCCACCAAATGTACACACACACACACACACACACACACCTGTGTGAGCACACAATCACTAAATAAAAGCCCTCAGTCTCACATTAGCCTGATTTACTGTCTCACTTTAAGCATGCATTCGGTGCAGCGAAGAGGAAAACGGGAGACAACTAACACCTAACTCGCAGTTCCACGTCCTCCTGTCACTTTGTCATACTTTCATCACAGGGGAGGAGAGAAGGAAAAAATAAATAAAAAGCCGTCTGTTGCAGCGATTACTCTCTCCTCCAGTAGCTGTTGCTTCCCCTCCTCTCCAACATGTCCTCTCTGCCTCTCCTTTCAATTATTGCCTTTATGGTTCCAGGCTTCCTGCCGTCCCTCTCTTTGTTGGGGCTTCCTCTCAGGCAGAACCTAGCTGTGACATTGTCTGTCATTGCCGGATTACAGCATTGGCAACTCGCCACAACACATGCCGAAGACGCCGTGGAGGTGACCCTTCACCGAGCGAGCGCGCGTTCCGCTCTTCCACCGGGTTCAAACCCTTTGACGAGAACAACAGCTCACAAAACTCTGTATGTATCTGAAGCCAAAATGTCCCTCTGGGACACTGAGCTGTCAGATACGATAACATAAGGGATTTTGAGTGAACTTTGTGGCTGATGGTGACTTTTAGACATTACAGGTGTTGCTGAGGAATTGGCATGATTGTTTAGGGAGCGATGAGAATACTGCGTGGGCCTCGTGGTTATTTTTAGATTCATTTATTGGCTGATATTTTGGATCCTTCCATTCCTTTTACAATCAAAAGCAATCTCAGGATCCAGTGTTGGAATGTTAAGCCTGACAAAGAAGGAAAAACAACACTTTAAACTGCATCACGTCCATCCAACACTGGCTCCATTTTTATAAAAGAAAGAAAGAAAAAGCCCCATCATGTTGAAACATCACAGGCCAAGTCATTTTGAGATTGTACAAAACCTCCCTGAAGGACAGGCGGTCAAATGACACCGGGCCTATTTCTTGCTTTTTGGGTTTGATATCTGGGTTATGCTTCGTTTGGCAAAACAGAAAAAAGGGGGGGAGAGAAGTTGCTCGGCTGAAGGACAAACGTCTGGTAAAACAGGAAGCTGGGAACGATGCAGGGAAGAGGGAAGTGGGTCAACGACGGTCTGAAGGGAGGAACGTGACAGCGATCTGTGGCATGTAGCACGAGAGAAAGAAAGCCAAAGTAAGTGGGAAGATGGCGCCGGGGAGAGGGGAGGTGTTTCTAAATTAAGAAGAAGGGAAGCAGAAGGGTGTGAAGGAGGAGGAGGACGACGTGTGAGAGGTGGAAATGTGAGAGAAAGATAGGAGTCCATGGGCGGCTGGAGCCGTTGGAGAAAAACGGCCTCGTAAATGTCACTCCTTTCTGGGTGATTTTAATGGCAAATGTCAAAGACCCAGAACTTACAGGAGGTTAGGCCTCCTTAATACACACAAACACATGCATGAGCGCTCTCACGCGGACTTTCTCCCCCTCAGACAAAGCCTTTTGAAAGGAGGCAGTGAGGGAGTGGGCCTGTACATCTTAAAGACTGTAATCACACATAACTGTCAGTCTAATTAAGGCTTTTAATGAACTCCACGAGAGCTCAGAAAGGACAAAAAGTCGCTGGAACATGTGCGCGCTTGTTTGTGTGTGTGTGTGATAAATGATGCGCCCAAGGAAGAATGTGCGCATTAACGGCAACACAATCAAACATTTTAATGAGACTGAGTGCAGCTTTCAGGTCCACCGTCTAATAAACATGCATACCTGGGTCTCTCATCTCCTACTGCAACGCGCACACACACACACACACACACACACACACACACACACACACACACAC
>NW_022284740.1:0-700 GCF_004355925.1 Anarrhichthys ocellatus
AACCAGTTGGTCTTTCGTTTGAACCAGTTGGTCTCTCTCTAAAACCAGGAGTCTGATGTCACCAGCTGACATCACGGTGAAGTTGCTAGTTGAGACGTTGTCTGACCTGTTAGAACACACTAGAAAGGGAAACAGATAAGAAGTTTGTGTTTTCTAATGTTTCACACTTAATGGAATAGTTCAGTGTTTTGGGGAAATACAAATGTTTTACTTTCTTGCCGATCCCGCTTTCGTATCTGCCACAGAGTGGTGCAGGGATGATGTATTGTTTTTTAGCCAATAGCAAGTTAGCGTCCTACTGGTTCCCTCGACCAGAAGCCAATTGGATTTGGGATTATTGCAGAAAATAAGCTCTGTGCCAAACTCAAGATTGAAAGACTTACATGTTTTGTTCAGCAAGATAATCTTCACCAGTGAACATCACTTTTATGATTTTTTAAAATGTAAATACAATCACAAGGCTGTAAAGGCGGACTAGTCGGCGTGATGACCCTTTGTAGTCTCACTCAGCCACTTGTTTGTAACCGCCTTACGTTAAAGCTTCAAAATTCTCAAGAGGGAAGTGTTTTATATTTACGAACAAAAGTTGAAATCAATTCAGCTGGTGTTAACCAAAGACCTTATTTCAGCCATCTAACCAAAAACACATCCAATTACACATTGACTTTGAGACGAGGGAACAGGAAGTGCAAAAATAGTG
>NW_022284740.1:800-3338 GCF_004355925.1 Anarrhichthys ocellatus
ACATACATACATACATACACACACACACACACTGTATATACAGTATATATATACTGTATATGTGCATTTTGTCCTTTGTTTTTCATTAGCTGGACAGATGATTCACTTCCTGACATCTGTAATGTTCTTCTACTAGTGTATTTGTTGTTTGTGGTGTGATGTGGAAGGTGGGGGCTGATACTCACCAGCTTGTTGCCAAAATAAGACATTGAGAGCGACCTGAATGATGCACAGCAGGCCAAAGCTCACACCCACCAACAAGTAGATGTTTGACCCTCCTACAGGTAAGTAAGAACACACATACCGCCTATCATGTTCGGTGTCACCGACCACAGATAACAAAAAAAAAAGCTGTCCATACAAAACCGACAACACAAAAGACAGTATTGACTAAACAATCAAGTCCTTGGTATAAAATAATTAACAATTAACTCCGCCTCCAAACTAACTTTCTGTCACTAAGTGAAGTGTTTACCTTTATCGTTCTAAAACACTCGGTGAGTGTGTTGAGGCTCTTTCTCTGGAAATAATAATAATAATAATACGGGAAGTCTATTTTTGTGTCTGGTTTATTGAGAATCAGACAAAGAAAGAAGAACTTGTTTTTAGCATATCAGCAGGTTGACTCACAGAAACATCCGGAGAAAAGATGCTGCAGTGAACCCCCACATCGAACGACAAGTGGTCATTCATAAAATAAGACTGATCTCAGCTTGTTGGAGCCGAGGCGTTAAGACCAGCCGAACCGACAAACTGTGGTTTTTAATAAAACGTGACTTTAATGATCCACTGACTCATCATCAGATCAATACTTTGGTTTAAGACTAAATACCTTCAAAACTAATTTATGATATACTGTATGTTAATGTCTTACAACTTTGTCCTGTTTACACTAATTACACGTTTGTGCAGAAATAATTGTATTTTTGTCCCGTGACAACTTACCGGGCTTCATAAATAATACAAAAAGCATTCAATACTAATTTTCAACCCCAAAATAAGTTCTGAAATACTCCTTTTACCTTTGAAAATAGCTGAGACTTGGCCCTCAGCTTCCTCCTCACTCATCATACCTCTAATCCTCCGCAGAGGGGAGCTGTTTGCCTTCAGGCTGTGACTCACTGCTCGTGCCCACACAGGGTGACATCATGGCGGAAAATTAAAAAGAAAACTTTTTTTTAACAAAGGAAGCGCATCTTCAGACTTCGTTACTCCAAAAACACATTAGCTCAGTGTAGCGTCAGCCTCCAGACCAGAGACTGAAAGTTGTTTTTTGAACTCTTGAGCAGAGTACTTTCTTTAAACACTGTAATGAGATTACCAAAATTAATTTGATGTTAGTGTCTTCTAAAAACGGCATCCACACTCCACCACTCAAGAACACAGCATCACGCTGATGATTTCACATCCTACTGTTGTGTACCGGTGTCCATCTCAACAGATGCCCATGCATGCAGCTCTTAATCCCCTACGTTTTGGTTCCCTTGAAGACGGTCCGAGACCACCTCTCACAACTGTGTGATTCAACTGCGTGAACTAGATTTAGGAAAACTGTCATGAAGAGTTAGGTTTAGGCAACAAAACCACGAAGAGTTAGGTTTGAGTAACACTATATGGTCTTTAGGAAAACCATCAGGAACAGCTGGGTTAAGGCTCCTAATTGTCTCTCCATCGGCATTATTGTTTGTCCTGAAAGACACAAAAAAAAAAAACACAGAATTGTTTAGTGTAAGTTCCTGTACGCAAAACCGTTTTGTATTTCACAAACTGATATACTAGTCTGCGATAACAGAAGCTTGATATGAGACTAAATTAAATGGCATACCATGAACACTGATGTAACCCGATTTGTGAGCTAGAGACTCTCCGCAGCATCACGGCGCTTGAGGAGACTCTAAATAGGTCAGATTTGCTTTCAAGGCCCCTCTCACTGGGCTGTGCATCTCAAAGTGCTTCAAGTAACCCGTAGTCACACATTAGGAAACAACGCACACAGATACAGATGCTAGCACGCGATGTCCAACATGACTTGGCAATGGAAAGGATACCTCTCACAGATCAGAGTAACGTTTTTGTTGGTCAGAGGGAAGGAAACACTCCACCCACACAACAGCAGACACACTCGCGTCAGGCAGCTCGTGATACTTTCACTTGAACCTGTTCCGCGTTCCTCGTGTTCATCTTCAGAGGAAGCTTCTTGTCTGTGTTGGTGGAGAATGACTGGGCTTACTGGACCTACGGTGCTGTTGTTGGTGGCTTTGTGTGCATCGTCGGCTCAGGAGGACAACGGTTGGTAAACAGCTTTATATACACATATATACACACACATACAGTACATACATGTGTGGACTTCTTCACACATTCTGTGTTTTCTTGATTCAAGGTGCTGGATACCTCTCAGGGTATTTTTAGAAGACACAAGTAATATGTAAATATATGTAATATAGGTTCACCTGAACTGGTTTAGCTTGTTAATATCAATTGTTTGTTAGTAAACACTGGCTGAAGTGAGGTTATTTACATACATGCATGCTTTTT
>NW_022284740.1:3438-4065 GCF_004355925.1 Anarrhichthys ocellatus
ACATATACATATACATACATACACATATATACATATACATACATACACATATATACATATACATACATACACATATATACATACATATACATACATACACATACATACATATACACACACATATATACATATACATACATACACATACATACATATACACACACATATATACATATACATACATATACACACATATATACATATACATACACATACACACACACACATATATACATACACATACACACACACATATATACATACACATACACACACATATATACATACACATATATACATATACATACACACATATACATACACACATATATACATACACACACATATATACACATACACATATACACATATACATATACACATATACACATATATACACATACAGACATATATATACATACATACAGACATATATATACATACATACAGACATATATATATACATACATACAGACATATATATATATATACATACATACAGACATATATATATATATACATACATACAGACATATATATATATATACATACATACAGACATATATATATACATACAGACATATATATATACATACAGACATATATATATATACATACAGACATATA
>NW_022284741.1:0-4064 GCF_004355925.1 Anarrhichthys ocellatus
TAACTAACCTTCGTGGCAGCCTGATATTCACATAATCGTTTCCATAAATCCACAGTTCTTCTCTGAACGTGTGTGTGTGTGTGTGTGTGTGTGTGTGTGTGTGTGTGTGTGTGTGTCCAGATGTAAACGAGTGTGAGGACTCCGTCTCCGTGGACTTCTCCTGTGTGAACGCTCGCTGTGTGAACACCGACGGCTCGTTCCGCTGCGTCTGCAGGAGAGGATACGTCATGTCCCGCAGACCCAACCACTGTGTGGCTGCCTAGACCGGACCGGACTAGATGAGACCAGCACAAACTGGTCTAGACGATTGAGACTGGACCACACGACGGCAGACTGGGCTGGACTAGATAACACTAAACTGTCTTTACTAGAGAACCAGATTTGAAGAACTACACTAGATACTGGGCTCAAATACTCTTGATGCACTAAAGGCCAGACTGGGCACCAGCTACACCAGTTTACTCTCATCAAAGACCAAGTCAGCACACCGCCTAGCTTCTCATAAAACTCCGCTTGTCTTTTCTCTGTCTGTCAGTCGGGTAACGTAGTTTAAATTTCTAGCTAGCTAGCTAGATGAATTAAATGAAAATGTTTTCTGTTTGGTGAAAACAATTTCAACCAAATAAGTAAAGAACAAACAGCGATGATAGATTAGTGATTCATTTTCAGTTAACATAACTTTAACATAACTTTCTATTGTAACAAACATGACAGACTGGGACCAGGACCAGGACAGACTGGGACCAGGACCAGGACAGACCAGGACAGACTGGTAGTTTAATAAAGTGACTGAACACATGAACCTCTTGCTGAAATATGAAACCTCATATTTTGTGTAAAGAAATATAATGACAGTTACTTTGCACATTTCTTTATTATTCAAAAGGATAAAACGTATTAGTGGAGACGGCATCTAACAGCATAACTTGTGACGACCCGGTTTTAATATTTTGTTTTTTTAATATGTACAATACACACTTCCCACATGAACAAAACAGACCCACAATGTTAACTACAAAACACAAACAACACACATTTAACAAACATCTCAACCTTAGTTACTTATATATTATATATCATATTAACTTAAATAAAATATGTTGAATATTTAGATTCTGACCACTTACTTAATGTCCCAGGTGTCAATATTGTCCACCAGGTTAAGTATGAATTATTTTTGATACTCAATTCTTGTAATATTTCTCCCCATATGGTTTCATATTGGGTTCATTTGTTTTTATTTCAATATTCAAATAATAAAAGTGCTTTTATGTTTGTATTTCACCTGGCAAGTGGAAGCTAGCAGGCTACGCTAACGCTACGCTACGCTAGCTCGCTAGATGAATTAAATGAAAATGTTTTCTGTTTGGTGAAAACAATTTCAACCAAATAAGTAAAGAACAAACAGCGATGATAGATTAGTGATTCATTTTCAGTTTGACGTGAAGCAACTCAACAAGTAACTTAACCCTGAATCCACTGTTGCGTTAACTCATGATGAGTACGTAGTAATTATGAGTTCAGTCACTTCAATGAACCGTCTGCTGGTCCCAGTCTCATCAAACCAGACAGAAGTTTGAGTCCAGACCAGATCTGTGCCAAAGTCCATCTTTACGTTTTTAATCTGGAAATGTCTAGTCGGGGTTTTATTATGCTGCAGAAGAAGAAAACACAGTTGTGTGTAACTAAACCAGAGAAACGCTGAGCTGAGATCAGTTTAAACAACAGCTAGGAACCACATTAGTTCCACACCTCCATTAGTCATAAAGCCATCCGCTAGCTAGCAGCTAACAGCTAAGGCTTATGTATCCGCTAGCTGTTAGCTTATGAGCTAAGCTAGCATATTCAGGGCTCATCCGTTAGTTCCCAGCGTCCTATGTTACTAATACTGACATAAAGGGACTTTAAAAAGCAGCTATCACTCATTTTAATTATTGAATACTCGCTGTTAGCTGCTATTGGCTAATAATAATTTTCTATATTCTTCTGAACAAATCTCATGTGCAGATTTAAAGCTATAAGTATTTCATGGGTCTTCTTCCTCAGAGCCATTGATCTCCATTAAAACTCATCACTGGCTCTCACTGTTGCTCCTTCACCACCATCATCATCATCACACATACAAACACTCACTAGAGCGCCAAACAGGGATTCATCCGCCGCTGAAAATAGTCCCCAACAAAGTCTCTCTTCTCCGGATTGTTTAATAAAAACTGAATTATTGATAAAATAAATATTGACTTTAGTAGGTTTTGATCTGGACGTGAGATTAGTTCAGGAAAAATATAGAATATGCTTAAATCTGATTGATTACCTGATAAACTTTAGAAATACTAAATGCATTGATTAGTTACTGACTTGTCTGTATTCTTATATTTGTTGAGAACCTGCAGCTTCCACTCCTGAGTGTTCTGGAAACTGCATTCAGTCATATTGTGTATATAATAATTCACATTTCCACCGCAATAATCCTGCTGTATTGTTACCAAAATGGATGCAGCTGTTTGTGTTTTTATTGTGTTTTTATCATTAACTTTGTGATGTAGTGAATAAACTGAACATGTATAACGAGCACTGTACCTGCCAGAGACCTGTGAGTACCACGGTGTTTCTACTGTTTCAGTCTCTGCTCTCTGCTGTTATTGCTTCATCTTTATGGTTGAATCACTTTTTCAAATTGTTTGTATGACAAGAAATTAAAATATATTTGCACAAACTTTACTGAAACCTGTTGTTTGTGTTATTAGTCTGGTCGGATTAGGAAATACAAGGTGTGTACTATAAGTACATTATGTACCTCTGAGATGTAGTACAGTAAAGAGTACAATATGTACCTCTGAGATGTAGTACAGTAAAGAGTACAATATGTACCTCTGAGATGTAGTACAGTATAAAGTACAACATGTACCTCTGATATGCAGTACAGTATAAAGTACAACATGTACCTCTGAGATGTAGTACAGTAAAAAGTACAATATGTACCTCTGAGATGAAGTCGAAGAGAAGTATAAATGGAAATCCTCAAGTAGAGTACTGGTACTTTGTATTTGTACTTAAGTTCAGTACTTGAGTAAATGTATTTAATTACATTCCACCACTGGGAATCTCCACTAGCATGTAGCATGTTGCTAAGCAGCTAGCCTTGTGTACTTCAGGTGCAGCTCTCGTGTTAATCGTCTCTGATCCTCCAGCTGCTCCATAACCTTAATGCCTGCTCTGTTTCTGTAGATCCAGGTCTGTAAGCCACTTATTATAGGCCAATCCATCCACACACACACACACACACACACACAGGCAGCATTAATGGCATTACGAGGTTCACCCAATACTGAGGCTGAAACTTTGAGCCAGCGGAATATCAGCTTTCACTTCCACTGCAGGTATCCTCATTCAACACACACACACATGCACGCACGCACGCACACCTGAATACAATATATAGTATATATATATATAATATAAAATAATTCATAGATATACATAACATGTATTAGAAAGAGCCTGCACTCATAGAATCAGGGTTACAATACTGTAACTTTGTTACTTTATTTGACATTATAGTTTCTTTTCAGATTATTATTTAAAAATATATAATAAACTAATAAATGATGTATTATTACAGATTAAAATACCAGCAGTATTTAAAGTCACCAATTTGTATAATACAGTAACATAGTATTTATGAAAGAGCACTTTTACTTTTTGTACTTTAAGTATATTTTGATGCTAATACTTGCTAATACACTGTGGTATTAATAGGTCATTAATGAACGTGATGTCGCTTGAGTTTAAGTATTTTACCTCATTTGTAATGATGTTGATGTTGTGAGATTAATATTGAATAGAGGCTCCTTTGATCATTTAAAGAGGAAACAGAAGCGTGAATGATGTCGTGTGTTCAAGTCCTGCAGAGAGTCGAGCTGCTGAGAGGTGAAGGCACCGTTGACCCAGATCTGATCCAGATCTGATCCAGGTGAGTGGGTCAGACCTGACCCAGGTGAGTGGGTCAGACCTGATCCAGGTGAGTGGGTCAGATCTGATCCAGGTGAGTGGGTCAGATCTGA
>NW_022284742.1:0-4064 GCF_004355925.1 Anarrhichthys ocellatus
TAACTAACCTTCGTGGCAGCCTGATATTCACATAATCGTTTCCATAAGTCCACAGTTCTTCTCTGAACGTGTGTGTGTGTGTGTGTGTGTGTGTGTGTGTGTGTGTGTGTGTGTGTCCAGATGTAAACGAGTGTGAGGACTCCGTCTCCGTGGACTTCTCCTGTGTGAACGCTCGCTGTGTGAACACCGACGGCTCGTTCCGCTGCGTCTGCAGGAGAGGATACGTCATGTCCCGCAGACCCAACCACTGTGTGGCTGCCTAGACCGGACCGGACTAGATGAGACCAGCACAAACTGGTCTAGACGATTGAGACTGGACCACACGACGGCAGACTGGGCTGGACTAGATAACACTAAACTGTCTTTACTAGAGAACCAGATTTGAAGAACTACACTAGATACTGGGCTCAAATACTCTTGATGCACTAAAGGCCAGACTGGGCACCAGCTACACCAGTTTACTCTCATCAAAGACCAAGTCAGCACACCGCCTAGCTTCTCATAAAACTCCGCTTGTCTTTTCTCTGTCTGTCAGTCGGGTAACGTAGTTTAAATTTCTAGCTAGCTAGCTAGATGAATTAAATGAAAATGTTTTCTGTTTGGTGAAAACAATTTCAACCAAATAAGTAAAGAACAAACAGCGATGATAGATTAGTGATTCATTTTCAGTTAACATAACTTTAACATAACTTTCTATTGTAACAAACATGACAGACTGGGACCAGGACCAGGACAGACTGGGACCAGGACCAGGACAGACCAGGACAGACTGGTAGTTTAATAAAGTGACTGAACACATGAACCTCTTGCTGAAATATGAAACCTCATATTTTGTGTAAAGAAATATAATGACAGTTACTTTGCACATTTCTTTATTATTCAAAAGGGTAAAACGTATTAGTGGAGACGGCATCTAACAGCATAACTTGTGACGACCCGGTTTTAATATTTTGTTTTTTTAATATGTACAATACACACTTCCCACATGAACAAAACAGACCCACAATGTTAACTACAAAACACAAACAACACACATTTAACAAACATCTCAACCTTAGTTACTTATATATTATATATCATATTAACTTAAATAAAATATGTTGAATATTTAGATTCTGACCACTTACTTAATGTCCCAGGTGTCAATATTGTCCACCAGGTTAAGTATGAATTATTTTTGATACTCAATTCTTGTAATATTTCTCCCCATATGGTTTCATATTGGGTTCATTTGTTTTTATTTCAATATTCAAATAATAAAAGTGCTTTTATGTTTGTATTTCACCTGGCAAGTGGAAGCTAGCAGGCTACGCTAACGCTACGCTACGCTAGCTAGCTAGATGAATTAAATGAAAATGTTTTCTGTTTGGTGAAAACAATTTCAACCAAATAAGTAAAGAACAAACAGCGATGATAGATTAGTGATTCATTTTCAGTTTGACGTGAAGCAACTCAACAAGTAACTTAACCCTGAATCCACTGTTGCGTTAACTCATGATGAGTACGTAGTAATTATGAGTTCAGTCACTTCAATGAACCGTCTGCTGGTCCCAGTCTCATCAAACCAGACAGAAGTTTGAGTCCAGACCAGATCTGTGCCAAAGTCCATCTTTACGTTTTTAATCTGGAAATGTCTAGTCGGGGTTTTATTATGCTGCAGAAGAAGAAAACACAGTTGTGTGTAACTAAACCAGAGAAACGCTGAGCTGAGATCAGTTTAAACAACAGCTAGGAACCACATTAGTTCCACACCTCCATTAGTCATAAAGCCATCCGCTAGCTAGCAGCTAACAGCTAAGGCTTATGTATCCGCTAGCTGTTAGCTTATGAGCTAAGCTAGCATATTCAGGGCTCATCCGTTAGTTCCCAGCGTCCTATGTTACTAATACTGACATAAAGGGACTTTAAAAAGCAGCTATCACTCATTTTAATTATTGAATACTCGCTGTTAGCTGCTATTGGCTAATAATAATTTTCTATATTCTTCTGAACAAATCTCATGTGCAGATTTAAAGCTATAAGTATTTCATGGGTCTTCTTCCTCAGAGCCATTGATCTCCATTAAAACTCATCACTGGCTCTCACTGTTGCTCCTTCACCACCATCATCATCATCACACATACAAACACTCACTAGAGCGCCAAACAGGGATTCATCCGCCGC
The DNA here is from genome assembly GCF_004355925.1 of Anarrhichthys ocellatus. NCBI lineage: Eukaryota > Metazoa > Chordata > Actinopteri > Perciformes > Anarhichadidae > Anarrhichthys > Anarrhichthys ocellatus. The sequence goes on from NW_022284742.1 coordinate 2,164, forward strand.
TGAAAATAGTCCCCAACAAAGTCTCTCTTCTCCGGATTGTTTAATAAAAACTGAATTATTGATAAAATAAATATTGACTTTAGTAGGTTTTGATCTGGACGTGAGATTAGTTCAGGAAAAATATAGAATATGCTTAAATCTGATTGATTACCTGATAAACTTTAGAAATACTAAATGCATTGATTAGTTACTGACTTGTCTGTATTCTTATATTTGTTGAGAACCTGCAGCTTCCACTCCTGAGTGTTCTGGAAACTGCATTCAGTCATATTGTGTATATAATAATTCACATTTCCACCGCAATAATCCTGCTGTATTGTTACCAAAATGGATGCAGCTGTTTGTGTTTTTATTGTGTTTTTATCATTAACTTTGTGATGTAGTGAATAAACTGAACATGTATAACGAGCACTGTACCTGCCAGAGACCTGTGAGTACCACGGTGTTTCTACTGTTTCAGTCTCTGCTCTCTGCTGTTATTGCTTCATCTTTATGGTTGAATCACTTTTTCAAATTGTTTGTATGACAAGAAATTAAAATATATTTGCACAAACTTTACTGAAACCTGTTGTTTGTGTTATTAGTCTGGTCGGATTAGGAAATACAAGGTGTGTACTATAAGTACATTATGTACCTCTGAGATGTAGTACAGTAAAGAGTACAATATGTACCTCTGAGATGTAGTACAGTAAAGAGTACAATATGTACCTCTGAGATGTAGTACAGTATAAAGTACAACATGTACCTCTGATATGCAGTACAGTATAAAGTACAACATGTACCTCTGAGATGTAGTACAGTAAAAAGTACAATATGTACCTCTGAGATGAAGTCGAAGAGAAGTATAAATGGAAATCCTCAAGTAGAGTACTGGTACTTTGTATTTGTACTTAAGTTCAGTACTTGAGTAAATGTATTTAATTACATTCCACCACTGGGAATCTCCACTAGCATGTAGCATGTTGCTAAGCAGCTAGCCTTGTGTACTTCAGGTGCAGCTCTCGTGTTAATCGTCTCTGATCCTCCAGCTGCTCCATAACCTTAATGCCTGCTCTGTTTCTGTAGATCCAGGTCTGTAAGCCACTTATTATAGGCCAATCCATCCACACACACACACACACACACACACAGGCAGCATTAATGGCATTACGAGGTTCACCCAATACTGAGGCTGAAACTGTGAGCCAGCGGAATATCAGCTTTCACTTCCACTGCAGGTATCCTCATTCAACACACACACACATGCACGCACGCACGCACACCTGAATACAATATATAGTATATATATATATAATATAAAATAATTCATAGATATACATAACATGTATTAGAAAGAGCCTGCACTCATAGAATCAGGGTTACAATACTGTAACTTTGTTACTTTATTTGACATTATAGTTTCTTTTCAGATTATTATTTAAAAATATATAATAAACTAATAAATGATGTATTATTACAGATTAAAATACCAGCAGTATTTAAAGTCACCAATTTGTATAATACAGTAACATAGTATTTATGAAAGAGCACTTTTACTTTTTGTACTTTAAGTATATTTTGATGCTAATACTTGCTAATACACTGTGGTATTAATAGGTCATTAATGAACGTGATGTCGCTTGAGTTTAAGTATTTTACCTCATTTGTAATGATGTTGATGTTGTGAGATTAATATTGAATAGAGGCTCCTTTGATCATTTAAAGAGGAAACAGAAGCGTGAATGATGTCGTGTGTTCAAGTCCTGCAGAGAGTCGAGCTGCTGAGAGGTGAAGGCACCGTTGACCCAGATCTGATCCAGATCTGATCCAGGTGAGTGGGTCAGACCTGACCCAGGTGAGTGGGTCAGACCTGATCCAGGTGAGTGGGTCAGATCTGATCCAGGTGAGTGGGTCAGATCTGA
>NW_022284743.1:0-2500 GCF_004355925.1 Anarrhichthys ocellatus
TATATATATATAGAATCCTCCTCATTGAGTGACTTTATTGCTAAATAATTATCAGGAAAACTGCTCAGCAGGACAAAGGGGGAGGAGACCATATGCATCAGCAGGTTTAGAATACACAATAATCATTGTGTTACTCTTTGACTTTTTTTTTGCCCTTGCCTTCCGCTGTGTTCTTCCCTTTAGCATCACTCACCTGTCATGTTGTAATACCTTAACCTGGATAATAGCTCCACATGATCAGCATGGCTAATCTCACAGCTCAGGTGCTGCTAGCAGGACACACGCAGGCACCAAAGTGCTGACTGTGGGAGCACAGACAGTGGGTTAATGAACAATCAGCGTGACTGACAGTGGGACTTATTGTCGCGCTACAGTGCTTCTGTAACACACTTAATTAATATACTGTTCATATATTACAGAAGCAGCAATGCTTTCCTGCCACATGATGCAGGAAGCTGAGGTGGACTTGCTAGTGAGCAACACTTGCCCTTTTCTCCCCCCCTAACTGTCAACAATGGAATAACCCCCATTGAAACCATCCCTTATGACTTGGTTTTGCTCTGACAATGCACTGACAAACATGAGCTCCTTTGTCACAGTGTCTTGCTCAAGTTGGACTTCTTAAATAGAAATCTAATCAGCAGTTTCATCAGGATTCCCACTGTGCAAGGAACAAAAAGAGAGACTGGATGCCAGACAGCTCCTGTGAATTAAAGTAACCATCCATCGGTGATTTCATTTACCGGTTGCCTTGGTGACTCATGTAAAGCAGCCGAACACAACAGCGCAGAGGGATAATTTGATCGCTCTTGACCTCTGGAGTGTGGGATTGCGGATAGAAGAATAGGAATTCATTGGCTGCGTATCCTCCAATAAGGCCAGTCACTTTCAGGTAGGCAAGAAGCTCGACAGCATCTTCCACTTGTTCACATGCAGTCTATCTGAACGGCTTATGAAGACAAGCACATTACATGTATATGTCACCATCCTGTGGTGCGGTTTCCGCCTGTATGCCTGATATGCAAAAGCAATTCATTAACGCAGATGCAAGCATTCGGTGACAATTTCAGGCTGGGAATGGATGAACATTAGAGCAGACTAATGTCTACTAATATGCCCCAAATTCTACATTGGCACCTAGAGGCAGTGATTAAAAAAGCACTTCAACAATTTTACACATGGGGATCAGTTTACTTGTGATGGAAGGTTCGACTCAGCCCGTGATAACGATTGTACAATGTCTTTCGTGGCTCTGGAGGGAATCTCTGTACTGACCTTCAAAAGAGACACAACAGGACAATTAGCATGAATTTAGTTTGAATATTTGAATATAATTTTAATACGTAAATTGTCTGTCCTTTCCCTTAAATCTGAAATAAGTAATCTTTCGGCCATTGACACACAACACTGACATATCGCCTTTTATGTTAATATGGCGAACTTGTAGCAAACAGTTGCTTATTTATACATCATTCGTTCTAAGTCATGTTTTTGTCCACCTGATGAATGCACGCCCAGTATTCACTCTCTTTTAGCTCGTTCCTAATGCTCCTCTATGTTCACCAGCTGGTCTCTAACTGTGTCTGTTTGGGGCTGAGCAGGTCGTGGATAGTGACTTTTTAGAGCTTTTTCGATGAGAACAGCTACTAGACAGTTATCAGTGTAAACAATCTTCTCATCTAATATCTAACTGAACTATTGAACTATCTCTAACTTCTCCTATAATCATTGAAGTAAAAGAGATTGATTTTCCAGAAATCAATCTAAGGGAAGGTTTAGGCTTTCTTATGGTAATTATTATGCTTGATATATGAAGAATATGTTGTTTTGAACTTTTTTTCGGTATGGTTAAATGAAAAGGTGGAAGTGGTGAGGACTGCTTACGTTCCTGCAGGGCTGAGATGTGGTTAACCTGAAACCTTCACGTCAACACTGCTGTGTGTGAGCTGAATCAGTTTTTTACAGTAAACGCAAGCATTTTTTTTGCCATTTGATATTTGGGAGACAAATTTGGTTGGAGGTCCAGCAGCTCAAAATCACAAGGACAGCAGTGCCGGAATCGCCGCGAGGTGGGAATTAGGGGGTGGGAGCATCTTATGAAATGCCATCACGGAGCAACCAAATGTTTTCATGCTTGTTTGCTGCTGCTGCAGCCGGGAAATAAAGCAAGTGACCTCATCTGACTCAACTTCAGCAACAACTTGTTTTCATGTCATCGTGCGGGGCCACTTGCTGGCAAGTGAGACATACATTTTGTCATGGGAGATGACAAGCAAGGTGCTTTATTCTGAATTTACCACACAGCTGTTTAATGAAGTGATTGCAGGGAAAACAGCCAAGTGGAGACACACATGATTACCTGTGCTGAGCACACAGTACCTTCCAATCAACACACCCCGACACACTCTTTGACAGTAAATTCGTGAGCGTTAGGGTATCAGTTCCTGATACAATGGAAGGAAGTGCGTCACAGACGCGCTGTACCTCGAGACAAAGAAGA
>NW_022284744.1:0-4057 GCF_004355925.1 Anarrhichthys ocellatus
ATACATACATACATATATATACATATATATACATACATACATACATATATATACATACATATATATATATATACTTATTTAAGGCTGCACCATATTGGAAAAAGCAGACTTTGCAATATTTATTTTTCTGCGATATATATATACATAGCTGTTTTCACCAGATGACGAAATGTCATGATATGATAAAACGAAGAGGCTTTTTTTTTACATTAAAAAATGTGGTGTTGTAAAAAATTAAATTGGAAACACACTGGTTGTACAGATGTGAATGGTGATGACACGGCAAAATAGATTACATTATGAAACTCTCTAGGTAACAATGGGACACAATTGAGTTAATTTGCCTGTGACTATTTCACATGTGTACATCATGATGTTTTATTATAGGGATTCACTAAACACGGACATATTGGTAACTGACCCACAATGGAAAGCTGACGTTGTTAAATACAGAATTAATTCAAATCTTCCACTTACACATGAGCTGCCATTTCAACTGCTTTCATATTTTGCTCCGCAAATGACAAATTTTATTCAGCTACTTCAACTTCCTTCAGTATTTGTATTTTGAGAGTCACTTTAGCTACAGCTTCAACCATTTCAGTATTTCAACTATTTCAAATGTTAAACATTCAGCCTTCAAATAAAACCTTCAAAATTAACAATAACGTACTAAAACATACAAACAAAGTCAGCAACCGCTCTCAATGCTAAAAGCCTTTCCCGGAGGGGAAACTTCTGCGTGAATATCTAGAGGCCACATCAAGCAACACACCCATATTTAACCCACAAATAAGGGGCTCAAACTGCTCATCAGCTGCATATTTGTTATTCCCTGGGTGGGGGACCACAGCACACTGGAGTGGCTCATTAAAGTAATGTACAGAACAGAGGCTAAGTGTATGTGTGTGTTCATATGGAAGCTTGGGGATCAGAGGGTTCAATAAGCATATTTCCTGCTCAAAGAGTGTGTTGAAAAATCTGTTTTTCTTTCCTTAAAGTTAAAGAAGTTGGGATTTTTTGCCATTCATACTAACATACTAACGTTAAGCCTACTATGATCCGAACTGGTCAAGCAAAAAGTCTTTTTTATGCCTTTGTGACAGTTAAAGCCCATCTACAACGAGTTCTATATAACATTCTGTCCATCATACTGTAAACAGCTCTCAGGTTCCACTGTGGTTCGGAGAGCATGTGATCCGTCAGCGCCATAACTATACGAGAAGACACCTGAGACATGGCTGCCATGTTGGAGTTCTTCAGCTGGACTACACCGTCACATAAGAAGTCTCATCACGCCTGTAGCCTTTAGGGGACAGCTGAGTTTTATGACTTTTGGTCACAGACACCCGAACTAACACATGAGCTCTCTGTGTTTGCTGTTCTACCGTATGATCATTGTCATCGTGCAGCACAGTCAACAGGCCGTTCATTACAAGAAGGAAGGAGGAAAAAGGGAAGAAAGATTTGCATCTCCTTTCTGGCTCATCAGATGTAAATATCAGCGAGTGATTGAAGCGTACGAAATTCAAATGCATGGAAATCACTCTGGAATCACACACGCAGATGAAAAGTTTAGTCATGGCAAGTCTAAAAATCAGTGACAACACCTGCTCTCAAATTCAGCTCGGTCGGTACTGAAACGACAACGCTAACGTCATGCCAACTAAACTGCCGTTTATATAATTAAATCGCTTTAATGGTGTTGGTAGGCAGATTTGTGAACAGAGCCATGATCGTAGTCTTTAGCCTTCATGCTAATGTGAGCCAATAGCCTTTTGGATCTAGCTTCATATTTACCGTACAGACAGGTTGTAATCTAGTCAACTCTTGGCAAGAAAGTGAATACGCGTACCTCCAAAATGTAAAACTTTTCTTTGAAAGTACAAGAACAAAATGATGAGTGCAATGAAACACATCCCAAGGCCCTCGCATGCTAAGCATATGATATTGAGGACATGTGAACGTCCCTTCATATTTACTGTAGTCAGAGGCAGTGGTAAAATCTTACAAAGAAAAATCTTCAAGAAATTCACTCTCACGACCGACTGCTGTTGGGCTAAAATCCCAACGTCAAAAAAAAGAAAAGAAAAAGAAACCAAAAAGTGCCGTCTTCACCTTCATCACCATGCATTTTAGGGTTTCGATATTTCTACCAACTCTTACAAGCAATTCTATATCATCTAGGGGTGGGGGAAAAAATTGATACAGCATAGTATCGCGATATTTTGCGTGGCGATATTGTATCGATACACGGACGCCAAGTATCGATCTTTTATTATATAAACTATAAAAAAAAAAAATATATATATATATATATATATATATATATTTTTTTTTTTTATTAGAAAAATCAAATCAATTACTTTTTCAGTCCACTAGATGGTGCTGAGTTATTTTCTGGTGAGGTCAGCAAAGGTCCCAGGTCAGCGTGATTGGTAGGAAGTTGGTCAAAACGAAGATAGAGACATCTGGCCTCACAACAGGGTTAAATCTGCCAACAGTAGCCAGGCTCATGGGGAGAGTGCAGCGTATAACTGTCTCTGCCTTGACGTCCACGCATCGCAAGTTATACTAAGTTATATAACTCTTATATCCTACTTATATAAGTTATAGTTCATATACTGAGTCCACACATTTGCATTTAGTTAAGTTGGACTATGTAGTAATACAAACAGTTCAGTTTGTCAGGTTCATGCAACATTTATGACATTGTTGGTCAGTCTGTCTGCTTGACAATCCTATTTTGCTGCAATAAAAATGATTGAGGTGAGATGAACAGACTGAAAACTTTATCTTATTAGATAAAACATGTTGACACAGTTTTCCTTTGGGGACATAATTTGAAGTTGAAAAAAGTAATGCATCCGAATATAGGCCTATGGTATCGCAAGATACGTGGAACGTCACCTCGCTAGCGGGGAAAGAGCCAGAGCTGGTGCAGGAGGTGGAGCGGTACCAGCTAGATATAGTTGGACTCACCTCCACACACAGCGCTGGCTCTGGAACCAAGCTCCTGGAGAGGGGTTGGACTTTGTCCTTTTCTGGAGTTGCCCAGGGTGAGAGGCGCCGGGCGGGAGTGCGGATACTCACGAATCCCCGGCTGAGCGCCACTGTGTTGGAGTTCTCCCCGGAGAACGAGAGGGTCGCCTCCATGTGCCTACGGGTTGCGGGGAGCAAGGCTCTGACTGTGGTTTGTGCTTATGCACCAAACAGCAGTTCAGAGTATCCGGCCTTCTTGGAGTCGGTGGGAGGGGTCCTGGAAAGGGCGCCGCCTACCGACTCCATAGTTCTCCTGGGGGACTTCAACGCTCACGTGGGCAATGACGGAGAAACCTGGCGGGGGGTGATTGGGAGGAACGGCTTGCCCGATCTGAACCCGAATGGTGTTTTGTTATTGGACTTCTGTGCGTGCCATGGTTTGGCCAGAACGAACACCATGTTCGAACATAAGGTGGCTCATAAGTGTACCTGGTACCAGAACACCTTAGGCCGGAGATCAATGATCGACTTTGTAATCGTATCATTTGATTTGCGGCCGTATGTCTTGGACACTCGGGTGAAGAGAGGAGCAGAGCTGTCAACTGATCACCACCTGGTGGTGAGTTGGATCAGATGGCAGGGGAACTGGTTGGAAAGACCCGGCAAGCCCAAACGTGTAGTGAGGGTGAACTGGGAACGTCTGGCGGAAGACCCTGTCCGGGAGGTCTTTAACTCCCACCTCCGGAAGAACTTCTCACACATCCCGAGGGAGGTTGGGGACATGGAATCCGAATGGACCATGTTCAAAGCCTCTATTGTGGACGCGGCCGCTAGGAGCTGTGGCCGGAAGGTCATCGGTGCCTGTCGTGGCGGCAACCCGAGAACCCGGTGGTGGACACCGGAGGTGAGGGAAGCCGTCAAGCTGAAGAAGGAGACCTTCAAGGCCTGGTTGGCCCAGGGGTCTCCCGAAGCAGCTGACAGGTACCGGTAGGCCACAAGGGCTGCAAACCATCCGACGGGTCTCAGGAAGGGAAAGCAGGGCTTACCCCAGGCTGTTCTCAGCAGGGGGGGGGGG
>NW_022284745.1:0-259 GCF_004355925.1 Anarrhichthys ocellatus
CCCAGCTGGTGACTCTGATGCTCCGGTGACAGGGCCGCATTTTTAACCCAGGCCGGCCAATAAGGCAGCTTTGCCTTCTTGTCCTCCATCATGGCCGAAAGCCAGGAGAGAGCTGAGAGCGCGATAGCTGACGAGTCACACCCGTAGCCCCTGACAACTTATTGTCTGCTAGCAAACTTTTTTGTAATGGCATAGCAAATGATTAAAAAAACGGGGAGGTGTGTGTGTGTGTTGGAGGGTGAGGATGGAGGGTGGGGGG
>NW_022284745.1:359-4055 GCF_004355925.1 Anarrhichthys ocellatus
GCAGTGAGAAAGAACAGGAGGAAGGAAAAGAGAGACGTCTGGAGGGGGGAGTCAGCGGGGAGGGAGGGAGGGAGGAGGTGAATGAGCAATATATGAGTGTTGAGAGAGCAGAGGGGAAAAAAAGAATGAACGCCAAGGCTTCAGGTTTGATGTGGGCGTTTTTCTGACAGCTATAATTCTCCAGCCTACAGAATTTCATCAACACAAGTTGTGTTAAAGCTGTGCCGCAGGGCTGCGGCCCTTTCAAGTTCCAAGCTCTGACAGGTAGATTTATTAGTCCTGAAATTTGTACAGATCAGACGTCACTCATGGCAAACTGTCAAAGTGTCAGCGCTGCAGTGTTCCTGCAAGGGCCTTTTACTTTTTCTAGGCATTTCTACAGGGACAGAAGATTTTTCACCACCACTCCAACTTAAAACATTCTAGCTGTGTGAGCCAGAATACGGAGGAACAGAACTCATATTCCACTTAAGTCTCCTGATCCAAACATTTTTGACATCAGGCGGAAATAAAGAGTGACATAAATCATGAAAAAGTACATTTGTCTGAGATTAGCTGCGAAAAAAAAGAGGGGAGTAAGTTTTAAAGTAGTATCTGGACTCCTTTTTGAGTGTCTGAGAGCATACATTTACCAACTCTTAGGTCTGGTTACACTTTCTGGGCGTAAGCTCAATAAATCAGTAAAAAACCCAAATCTTTGGAGCTTGAGAAGAAAAAAGTGAGCCAGTTGGTCAGGAGGCGAGGGAGGGAGGAGAATAAATTAGGTGGAGGTGCTGAGTGACACAGAGGGGAAAAGGGGGAGGAGGTAAACACAGGGCATGTGCAGGTTAACTTCACACTGCCAGATTTATGACCTGGTGCAACGTGTTGGTTCTCAACAGGATGGCTCAAACTTCTGAGGAAGGTGTGTGTTAAGAAAAAAAAAAACTGAAGCCAAGACTTTGGTGGAGGGCAAGAGCAGGTTGGACGGGGGGGGGGAAGAGGAGGAGGGCTGTTGCAGGAGGAGGGAGGTAGGAGGTGAGCCGGCTCTCCTGGCTGCCTGTTAAGAACTTCCTTCAGCTCGACATCTGGTTCTGATATTTCAAAGTTAATTAGTCATATTGCGGTTGTCTGAAGATAAATTTATCATCCGGCAAAGAACACAAACATTTTGAAAAATGAAAGGAAGTGAGGTGACACATTGCCTGACGTTTAAATAAATCATTTCAACATGATTAAAAACTAACGGCCTGTTGATGGGAGCAAGCAGCGCGAGAGGGTGGGTGGGAGCGGAGGGAGAGAGAGAGCCTATCGTACAGGGAAGGCCTTGTCTCAGCATTTTAATTACTGCGCCTGATGCATGTGTGGCTTTTGCTCCTCGTCTTCATGTAGCAATAAGAAGGAATTAATTTGTGGAGAAAGAACATCTGTGACACCTCTTACAGCAGCTCCATATGTTGTTTTTTTAATGATGCACTGCACTACAACATTGTGGATCATGGTTGCCTTCATCCCGGTGAAAACATTGTTGGATGAACCTTTATCACCTTTCATCCTCCTTTCTTGTTTTGTTTGCTCAAAGGTCACGTTTTTTTTTCTTTACACAATACTCTCATGGTTTCCTTAATATTTCCCTCTGTCCCTAATGGACGTGGTTGTTAACGCAACTACAATGTGAGAAAGAAAAATATAAAAACTGTTTTCTTGCTGTGCAAAAGTGCATTCTGAAGGTTAGCTGAAGCTAATACGGGTAGCCTCTCAGAATAGTGTATTTTCCAGATTTACAGTTTATTCAGTACAGATCTCCGTTATCCGTTTCCCCCCCAAACCCTGCTAAACCCTGTTATCTAGCTAGAACTAAACTAGCTTTTTAATATTTTTGTGTACCGCTGGACAGTGTTTCCTTATGAGCTAGCCAGAACTAAGCTAGCTAACTAGCCAGCTAATTGTTATGTCATTTTGTGCAACTTATCCCCAGACTGTATTTTCATGTTAAATCAGATACTTCCTGGTATCTGCATGTGTTGAAGTTTTGTTGACGGAACTGTCTTACTACTCAAGGTTTGCTAAAAATGAATGTGAAATTAATTTCTGCCTTGCTGTGTTCAAATTTGACATCCTGATTGTGTTGCAGGCGTTTTTTATTCGTCAAGAAGGGATCAAACGGTATAGATGTTAGCTGGAACAAAAATACATTTACTCTCGTTACTGTAACAGTCGTATTTTCCTGTACTTGAGTATTTTTAAACAGTTTAATCAGTAATTATAGTTTTACTGAAGTACTATTATTACTATATAGCAAGTATTGTAGAGTAAAATCAAACGTCACATGGAAACGCCCTGATAAACAGTGTGAGAATGAAACAGAAGAAAGGAGATAAATCAGCAGAGATTTGAAGCAGAGATTTACGGCCGAGTTCGCAGGCCGAGACCACTTCAAGCTCAAGCAAATTAAGGGTCACGTATTGGTTGTGGTTACACGTTAAAAAAAAAGTTGACAGATTTAATGAACCACCCAGCGAGCACGCTATTGTTGAGTGACACACCTACGATGGTCTGGTTGACATGCTAACATGCTCTTGGAACCTGCAGCGGTGACTTCTGTGTTTAAACTTCTACCTTCAGTGAGATGTGTTGAGGACTTTCTGCTGCTTGAGAACTGTTAATCCCGATGTGACGGTAGAGCCTCGGTCAACTTAAAACGTTTTGAATTTGAGCAGCTACAGTGGGTTACTGTTGAACATTTGTTTGTTTAATCGTCTGAGTATTGTCTCTTTTCCAATTGATTCTTGCTACACTGAGGAGGACCGGGGTATATTTATTCTTAATCAGCTGTATGCTCGGACTGCAGCGTGCTTGTCTGTTGGTTTGGACATAAATGGCTCTGATGCTGACTGTTGTTCCTCTTGTGTATAAGTTAACATGTAATGCAATCAATTTTTGTAGCCCAAGTAAGTTCATTATTTTAACAGGAGTATCGTATATCACCCCCTTCTCCCCTCTTTTAATGCCAATTTTACTACAGGAGTACATTTTTACACAGGTACTTTTACTAGGGTAAAGTTTTTTTAAAGTAACAGTACTTTTACTTGAGTACAATATTCTAGCACCCTTTCCACCTCTGTTGATTTGGCGAACAGAGATTGATTAAGTTTCATAGTTTTGGCAGAACTGTAGGAGATGTTATGCATTTTTTACCACTTGTAAACATTTTTAGCACGTTTCTTGAGTGACATGAGTTTTGTATTAGAATAAACATGAGCCTATCTTTTAGGATCCTAGTTTTCTGATTCACTAACAATGCGTTTGTATATTAGTTTTGCTCATGATATGATTGAAATGGCTTTATACACACAGAGTAACTCAGGCACTGCTGCACACAAGACAATGGCAGCCTTGCGGAAGGGCCTGAGTAAAAAATGACTGGCAACCAAAATGGTGTCTGTCAAGGAGAAAAAAGGCAAGATGAAAGAACATGTCAAGGGAGAGATGATATCTCTTCTGAGCCTGAGGCCGATGCATGCACATACACTCACTCACTCTCACACACACACACACACACACACCCTCTGACAGAGTTTTAATAAAACCTGTCCGACGCCCTCTCCTTGGGTAAAGTGTGAGTGATGGCCTGGATAGACTCCAGGCTGAGCGGCAAACAGCTAGCAGGCCAGACACACACACACACACACACACACACACACACACACACACACA
>NW_022284746.1:0-4054 GCF_004355925.1 Anarrhichthys ocellatus
GAGTCGCCCCCTGGTGGACACTAGAGAGAATGCAGCTTTAAGACACAAAGCATCGGCTTCACTCGGCAGAACCGGAGATTGCCGCCTGCTGTAAACACAATATGTAACTTTATGCTAACGTGACAATTATTTGCCTTTTCATTCAAATAAATGAGTGTTTAAGGAACTGTGTGTAGAATATAGCAGAACTGGAATATAATAAGAATATTGTTTTCATTAGTGTACAATGACCTGAATGGTTGTGTTTTTGTTAGCTTAGACTGAGCCCTTCATATCTACACAGGGAGTGAATCCTCTTCACAGAGTCCACTATGTTGCACTGCCATGTTGCTACAGAGGCCCAGAACAGACTAATTCATACACTTCATACACAACAATCATTACATGTAATGATGTTTAAACATGGAGAATTTTAACCACTTCATTTGTATTCTCTTTACTTCACATTTCAAGGAGTCAATCCAAACTAGCTGCAGACCACAACTTCTTCTTGGCACCATCATTCTTCTGCTGATGATGTTCTAGTGGAGTGGACGGTTCCCACTCTACTGTGGACAACCTCAGCAACCACTTTGAGGGGGTTTTTCGAGAACGTACCCAATTTCGGCATTAAGGTTTTTTTACGACTCCGAAGGTTTTCCAAAACAAACTCGACAAACCCATTTGTGTGTATTGTAACATGTTGGGTCCCAAACATTCATCACATCCTGTCACTCTGCTGTTGACATGTTTTGGCACAAAGTGCACTGAGTTCCTCGTCCAGCCATTTGAGAGCAACATGTGACTGTTTGGTTTCTCTACGTAAACTCTCGCTGCAGATGTTCGTCCTGTTTTTACAGTATTCAAACAGTCCAGTAAATGTAGTGGATGGTATTTACTGAGGCTTTAAGTGGCTTTTCTTTTCTTTTTTTTTTTTGTGTTATTTCCTCCCATGGGAAAGCGGTTGTCGAGATGGCCGCGGTGGTTGCATGTAATGCATAGCTCTTATGATGAGTTTGGACAACACGTCGATTCATGCCACACTGTGTGATTCTCTCTCCTGCCAGCCGTAAATCAAAGCCGTTCTCTTTGTTCCACCTCCTGTATTTTATGAACTGTATGAACCCCGTACATCAAACCCTGACGGCGTCGGGTCGAGAACGTGGTTCTGCCACAGCCGTCAGCGCCACATCCACAAACACGTCATAAACACCACGTCCGCGTATACGCCAATGTGTTGCCCAGGTGACAGACGGCAGCTCGAGATGAAAGCAGGAAGTGCCTGCAGGGTCTCCTGAAGACTTTAAAAGTCTGTCATGCCATCCACACACCTCCACTTCAAATACCACCCATGATGCATGCTGGGACGGGGCCATGCTGTTGCATATGTATACAATCAGAGAGTTCTCATACTCCACCTCTTCATTTCTGTTTCTTCTTGTATGTTTTTTGGCTTAACTCCACGGGTGGAATAAAATGAATCTCCTCAAGACAGTTTCAGTATTCATTTGCTGGTGATGCATCCACATGCTTGTGTTTACTAAATTCACCAATATGCTGCTCCACATTATTATTACATTCTCAGCTCTGCTGTGTGAAACCCAGTCCACCCATCAAGGTTTCACCATTCATACTGGCAGGCTGCCAAGCTCAGTACGAAACCTGAAAGAGAGGGGGGGGGGGGGGGGGGCCCTAAAACTCCCCCCCCCCCAAGCAACCTCCCCATTAATGTTTTTGAGGAGTAGTAAAGTGCCTCTTGGGCTCTGAAGCCTCTTACTACCAAGCAGCACATTGTGAGCTGCAAAACTCACACAGAGAAAGAGAGCGTACGTGCATGAATGTGATGACTACTGTAAACACGTGGCTTATCTGGTTCTCAGTAACGGTGAAGTGTGCGCAGTAAAGATGGATGTAAAGGGAGGGCAGAGGAAAATGTCTCTACAAGCCGAGACAAGCACAGAGACCTTGGAGAACTCAACTAATCATTATCTGTATATATAAGTAACAGAGGAGCCAGCTGCTGACGGAAACATTTCTATAAGATGAATGAGCTTAATGTTGTTACAGATATACATGAGTTTATAATAATTCCAAGCCCTTGTGTAACTGCATGGACTTCACCTTGATGTTGATGAATCTCTGTCTGAGAAAATCACAAGACCCAACGTCCAATGCATCCGTGATATGAATGTGTTGGACAAAACAAAATATTTGAGTGCTTTTAGAGCGAAATTCCATTTCCTGACAATGTGTCCCTGTTGAGAACAGAGAATGTCATATTAACTTTACAAGATACCCACTGGAGCCTCATTTTTTGTGTGTGTCAAAGCCTGACCATGAACACAAACACTAGCTAAATCCCACATGAGGGCGTGCTCTTCAAAAGAATACTTGGCAGGTGATTGGATGAACCATCTGTCAATCAAACTCTTACCAAGCCAGCCGGCAGAAGAGCAAAAACATCTTGCCCATCGATTTTCAATGAAGAAATACTCTCCAGTTCTGATATAACTGATGCTATTGCAGCTATGCTAACCTCTTAAGGAGCCGCCATTGTTGTTTTGAACACTTGAAGCGAGACAAGATGGATTTTTCGTGTGAAATGTGGTCCTGCGAGAATCTAGCTGCCAGTGCAAGGTCACCAAATTCTTACTAGAGCAACCAAATGTGGATTAATCCGCCGCTGGAAATAGTCCCCAACAAGTGCACGATTTCCTCCTGTTTGTGTGACATTTGATAAACAGTACAGTGACCAGCTGTTTTAGGAAACTACTGTGCCTTCCTATTTTAGAAAAGGAACGATATGTTCTTTATAGGTCTAACTAATGGACTTGCCAAAGATAGGATTATGAGATTTGTTGACAACAATAAACACAGAGTTCTGCCAGCTTTATTTGTTAAAGGTATGGTTTGATACGGACATTTTTACTATATGTCAAACACTTTTATCTCTACTTGAGAGAAGTATTCCAGTCCCCTTAATTCCCTGATGATTAATCGAAACATAAAACAAGACCACTGGATAACCTGAGTGACAAAGCTGCAGTCTGTAATCACACTCCTGCATGTCTGATGTAGATTTATGGCGCTGCAGGCTCATGTTTTCAGCAAGTCAACATTTGTTGGTTCGTAAATCATTCCTTCGAATGTTTGCAACGTTTCCGATGACGGCGAAATCACATCCAGTGGTCTGACACACCATAATATTTATCCTGGCTACATGACCCCGTGGGGTCAAAAACAAGCTAACAAGCTGTAACGGATACTGACAGTCGAGATCCCAGTGAGTCAGACGAGACGGCTTTAACATCAGCTGTGTGTGGAGACACTAAAGTTGCCATGCCTCCTCTGTTATGTCTGCACGGCTCCAGGTGATCAGTTCAAGGTTGCGTGTTGAAATCTTTGCACTGCTCAGATAAAATGTCTCTTAAAGGGACAGTGACAGGCCGCTCTGAATTCACCGAGAGGCCACGTGGTTGCTTTATCACCACCGAGTCTTCTGATTTGTACTGCAGCGGGACGAGCAGCGTGGGGAAACTGTAGATGTCCCGCATGTTATTGCCTCATACATCACACGATGTACTTCACACTGTAATAGTTTTCATTGTTGAACAATTACAGTACATTCACTGTAAAACGTTTTATTGTAAGATTAGAGTATATTACTAGAGGCAATTTTCCCAGTAAGCTACTGTACAATTTGTCAGTATCTCTGCTGTATCAACGGACTAGAGAAACTTACTGTAATGAAAGCATACAGTTAGCTGTAATCATTCAAAAATTACTATATTTTACTGGCAGCAGTTTAACCGGCAAGATACGGTACAATTTATAGTATCTCTACTGCTTATAGAGAAATATAGTAATTTACTGTACATTTTAATTACAGTAAATTACTATATTTCTCTATAAGCAGTAGATTACTATGAAAGTGGACTTGATGCACAGGAGGCCTCCGTGGCTACTGTTGCACCTTCCGCTCCTTTAAATTGGAAATAAAAATAGAAGTAACTATACAACCTATGAAAAGGTTGTATAGAAGTCTATGAGAAAATGACTCTACTTCTCTCTTGAT
>NW_022284747.1:0-4053 GCF_004355925.1 Anarrhichthys ocellatus
TCGCCCCCTGGTGGACACTGGAGAGAATGCAGCTTTAACACATGAAGGTTGTGGGTTGTGTCTGTGACTTTCTTACCCTTTTCTACAACATGACTCCTTCAGGTCAGTCCGAGTGCCCGGCCTACCCCACCGAGCTGGTGTTGGGTCTGGACATGTCGGAGGACGTGACCCCGGCGGCTTTCGAGAGGCAGCGCTCCGTCCTCTTGTCCCTGCTGGAGGACGTCACCGTCTCAGAGAGCAACTGTCCGACGGGCGCTCGCGTGGCCGTGGTGGGTTACAGCGCCTACACCAAGTACCTGATCCGCTTCCAGGACTACCACCGCAAGACTCAGCTGATCGAGTCGGTGAAGAACATCGCCCTGGAGAGGACGTCCAACCGGCGCCAGCTGGGGGCCGCCATGCGCTTCGTGGGTCAGAACGTCTTCAAGCGCGTCCGAGCGGGAGTGATGATGAGGAAGGTGGCGGTCTTCCTCTCTAACGGGCCGTCACAGGACGTTAACAACATCATCACCGCCGTGATGGAGTACCGGGCCCTCGGCATCGTCCCGGCAGTCATCTCTCTGAAGAACGCTCCGGCTGTCAGTCGAGCCCTGCAGGTAGGTTTGAGCTCTCCAGAGAAATAAAGTCCTGTCGCTTTCTTTTATTCGTCTCTTACTCAAACCGAACGTCCTGATCACGTTTCATCGTCACACTCACTATTATTTTACTTTTGTACGATTTATATTTTGTCTAGTTTTCACATTTTTATCACAGTACAAAACAAAAAAAACGTAACTCTTAAAAAAGAATGTCTCAAAGAAAAGAAATGAATTAAATGTAATAAATAAATAAAACTTGCCAACAGCTCTTTAGTAAAATTAGAAGTCATTGTTTATTAGTTATTATTGTTATTATTATTGTTTTTATTATTCTTATTATAGTTATTTGTATTATTATTGTTAATCTTATTATCAGTATTACTATAATTATGTTATTATTATCATAATTATAATGATAATTATTATCATTATTATTATTATTATGTTTGTTATAATTATTGTTATTATAATTGTAATTATTATAATAAATATTATAATTGTAATAATAATTATTATTATTATCATTATTATTGTTATGATTATTGTAATTATTAAAATTATTATCATTATTACTACTGTAATTATGACTATTGTTTTTATTGTCTTTATTATTGTTATTATCATTATTATTGATAACATTATTGTTATTATTATCATTATTATCATGTGTCTCCTCAGGTTGATGACTCAGGACGCTCCATCTTCACCGTTCTGGGTAAAAACATGGCTGCTGACCTGAAGAAGGTCCAGAGCTGTGCGGTCTGCTACGGTGAGATGAAGCTCATGTTCATCATCATTTACTACAATGTGAAAACAGGCTCATATCATTACGACTCTCCAGCTCTGTAATGAAGGAACAAGTCTGTTTCTTTACATCTTCTACATCACAAGGGTTGTTAGCATTAGCATCAGTCTGTTAGCATGATCGCAGGTACGCTACTATTGAACCGTCCATCAGACGACACAGGACAAGTCTACATGAGTAAAAGTAGAACGTGTTCTTCACCAACAGATGTTCTTTAGTTCAGAAGACGCTCTAACTAAACTCTTTAGTTCAGAAGACGCTCTAACTGAACTCTTTAGTTCAGAAGACGCTCTAACTAAACTCTTTAGTTCAGTAGACGTTCTAACTAAACTCTTTAGTTCAGAAGACGCTCTAACTAAACTCTTTAGTTCAGTAGACGTTCTAACTAAACTATGTTCAAAGAGACAAAGATCCTCTGAGCAACAGAAGAAGAAGAAGAAGGGTTAGTCAAATCATCAGAAATCATCTTGAAGCTTCCTGTTTCAAGAGTTTCACAATAAAAGCAGCCTAGAACAAGCTGGAATGACTTGACAGTAGAAACACAAGATTAATCTAGAGTTAGAACACCTCGAACATCTGCTGGACTCATCACAGTTTAACCCTCTTGAAGCCGGTGACGTGGTGCTGGTCTGGTTTGAGACTATTTAACGAGCACTTCAGAACTCTCATAACTACTTGACACAAAGACGAGAATGTTTATTGTATTGTGGTCAGCAAACATTTATCAGGTTTTTGGATGAGAACTGGTTCTTGTTTCTTCAGACCCCTGCCAGCGCTCGGGGCAGTGCGCCTTCATCCAGGAACCGGTGCAGCCTCAGGAGGTGGACATGGACTTGGTCATGGTGGTGGACAGCTCCAGGGAGGTGCAGGCGGACGAGTACGCCGGCGTCCAGCAGCTACTGGGCTCTGTGGTGGAACAGCTGGTCGTGAGCCCGCAGCCCCGCAGGGCCGGCAACCAGGCCCGGGTGGCCGTGGTCCAACAGAGCGGCACCCGGGATACCAAGGTAGGGTTTGGCCTCGGGACCTACCAGACCAGCGCCCTGATGAGGAACCACCTGATCCGGAACATGACGCAGCAGGGCGGCTCGTCAGCACTGGGACGGGCGCTGGAGTTCACCCTGAAGGAGGTGCTCCTGAAGGCCGGCCAGCCCCGGAGGACGAAGGTGCTGCTGACCGTGGTGGGCACCCAGACGGCTCACGAGGACCGAGCCAAGCTGCGCTACATCTCCCGGAAGGCCAAGTGTGAGGGGGCGGCGCTGTTCGTGGTGACGGTCGGTGATCGCTACGACCGGACGCAGGTGGAGGAGCTGGCCAGTCCACCGGTTCAGCAGCACCTGATCCACATGGGCAGTCTGAAGGCTGAGGAGCAGGGCTACGCCCAGCGCTTCTTCAGAGTCTTCCTCTCCGCCCTCAACAGTAAGACCAGACCCACAGTTTGTCATCCAGATACCAACTTTTCATTAATTTCTTCTCATTGTTTCTTTGTATTGGTGTTTATTTCAGAGGGAATGAACACGTATCCTCCTCCTCCTTTAAAAAGGACATGTGACCAGCTGACAGAACCAAATGAAGGAGATATATTCATAAACAGGTAACATGTGACCGTGATGATAGAAAAACAAAAGTCCGTTAATCTGCAGATGTTTTGATAACTCTGTATGGTATAAATGATTTTTAATGTCCATTAAGATGATGTTTAGTTTCAGCCGTAGAGTTTAAGAAAGCTTTAACAGCATCAGTTATAACAGAGACAGCACAGGACTGTAAAGACTACTAATACTAACTGATATAGTGTGTCCAGTCAGGGGAAGGCAGCGAAGGACGAGGAACATTTCGGGGAGGAGAGGTTTCAAGAGCAGACGGGAGGACGAGCTCAGATCGGCCAGCTGGACATCACCGACAGTCTGACCAGAGGAGACGGACAGACATTTGTTTCCCTGTCCAACGGTACCCCACACTCCAACCACACTCCAACCACACTCCAACCACACTCCATCCACACTCCAACCACACTCCAACCACACTCCAACCACACTCCAACCACACTCCAACCACACTCCATCCACAGTCCATCCACAATTCAACTCGACTTAAAACTAATGTAAAGCTTAAAAGCCTCAGAGCTGCAGTCTTCCTCTCATTGAGTTACTAAACGCATGCTTCATATTCCTTCACTGCACAGACTGTTGATCACATCTCTTCTTTATTTCTGTTATCACCTGTATTTCATTTGTTCTTTTATTAACATTTTATTCTATCAAACTCTTGGACTAAACCCGTTTGAGTTCTCAACATGTATTTCAGCTTCATGTTAATATCAGATTAGAGTAGAACATGTAGTCGTCGGAGGCTTGTTCTCCGTGTTGGTAGTAAATGTGTGTGTTGTGCTTTCAGCCCAGTGTCAGCTGGATGTAGCGTCGGAAATACACGAGGGCAAAGGGCAAAACTGCCCCTAAGAAATATCATTTTGCCCCTGATATCACTAGGAGAGGGGCAACAAATGCCCCCGAACTTTGTAAACGAATAAATAAATGGAGCGCTTCTTAATCAGACCTGTGACTGCGAGACTGCGGTCAACTCAGCAGACACTTACATGTTAGTGCACCTATATGCTGACATTCACGGTAAACGCATTTAAACGGCACAGATCGGGAGCGAGCGAAGGACTTT
>NW_022284748.1:0-2667 GCF_004355925.1 Anarrhichthys ocellatus
ATGTGTGTATGTGTATATATATATGTATGTGTATATGTGTATATAATTTGTAAACCACTAAACGTGAATGAATTCCACTGAAGACTGTGTTTGCTACGTTAGCGGAGCTGAGGAGAGTCAAAGGTATTAATACTCTGTTACACAGAGTACCTTTAAAACTTTGTTTGTCCTTTGAACTCCATTCAGTATTATGTATGAAGGAGATTCATAGTCTCCAGAGGATGAACCCAGGATGTGTCCATCAGTCAGTGTCTCGCTGTGTGAACCGTCTCTATATTTATAATTTATCATCAACACCACTTTTAATCAGGTGGTGCTTTGTCTCCCCTTTGGCCTGCTGTCTGTCTGTCTCTCTGTGTGTCTGTCTGTGTCTCTCTGTGTGTGTGTCTGTGTCTCTCTGTCTGTCTGTCTGTGTGTGTCTGTGTCTCTCTGTCTGTCCATCAGAAGTCCCGGCGGTTCAAGACTAAGCGAGAGGACTTTGGGAGTCGAACCATCAAGCTTGCTGGTAAAGTGATCGTTCAGGAGATCTCGTGTCTTCTGCCGGTCCACAAATCTCTGGGAGACGGATACATGTGAGGGACACAGGAAGGAGGCTCTGCCCTTCAAAATAAAACACCACATCATTAGTGCAGTATGTGTAGTTTCTAAATGTCTTTCTGTCTCAGTCTGAACATGAAGGACATCCAGGAGACGTGTCAGAAGAACGCGGCGGCGTCGCTCACGGTCGGACGCAGAGACGTCGCCAAGGTAACCGTTTGTTGTTATCGGTCCTAAAGTAGCGTCGCTATGCTAACGAGCCTCTGAGAGTGCCGAAGGTTCTTAAAGGTACAGACACACGTTTAATACATATTAATGTAATCGATACATTCTGTACTCAGTCAAACTAATGAAGTTTACAATCTTTAATAATAATAATAACTTTATTTATAAAAACAGAGTTTACAAAATGCTTTGACAGACAAAGCAGCAAAAACAAGGAAATAAAAAATATATATAATATAACAGAAAGCTCAGTGAGACAGTCGATAAAAATAAACTAAGAAATAAATAAAAGTTAAAAATAAATAAAACAGAAATAAAAATAAAGAGCTGAAGCTCCAGTGTTGTTTGTGTCTAAAGGTGTAAAACCTGTGTGTATTTATAATAACTTCTGAGTTAGTGATGAATGTGACCACGTCATAAAGAGCTCTGACCTGATAACGTATTGAGGATCCGTCCTCTGGTGTCTCTGCAGGTCTGGGCTCTGGCCTCTGCAGCCACCAGCCAGGACCTGAGTCCAGACTCGGACCCGGACACAGAGACCCCCTGGGCCAGACACCCGTTTGGACGCCACCTGCTGGAGACTCTGTGAGTTTGTTTCTTTCCTTTAATCAGAGCGATGTATATACAGTATATATTATATGTACTTTGAGGATCACACAGGAGTGTGTGTGTGTGTGTGTGTGTGTAGCTTGGACCACTACAGCCACATGAGTGACATTCAGACTCTGGCGATGCTGTGCAGCGTGTTCAGAGCTCAGGCTCCGCCTCCAGACTCCTTCTCCCTGTATGGACTTCATCCGGCTCGCTCCTCCGTCTTCTCCTCCAACCACTCCCGATACGTACGTCCTGCTCACCGCCATCACGTTAGCCTAGCTTAGCACGAACACTGCTAGCGTGAATCCTCGATACTGAACAGGAAGTGATGTCATAATGTGTGCGTGTCATCCCTCAGCCCAGCTACACGTCCGGCTCCGTCACCTCGGGCTCATGCTCCAGCACCTCTGACTCCATCACCACCTGGACCGCAGGTAAGCCCCGCCCACATCCAGGCCACGCCCTCACAGCGCTGCTTTTAGACTGGATGCTTTGTTGTCGTTTTGCAGGTCGAGACTCTGAGCCCTGGGGAGAGTCCTCCCCTGACGACTATCGCCATGGCAACCAGGGTCACACCGACCCGCGGGAACGGGAGCGAGAGCAGCACGACATGAACAAGAGGTGAGGAGACGGTGGGAGAACAGGGTGGGACTGACTGGTTTGTGATGTCACCGTGATGTCATTTCCTGTCTCTCTCCACAGACTGCTGGACCCTGCAAACACGCTGCAGTTCGACGACTTCAAGAAGTGTTACGGTGAAATCCTGTACCGATGGGGTCTAAGGGAGAAAAGAGCCGACGTGCTCAAGTTCGCCTCGTGTCCTCCTGAACCGCACAAAGGAATCGGTAAACATGAATGTCAGTGTAGTAATAGTGGTGTAAACGGGACTGTCGGTGTGGTGTTGGTGGTGTAAACATGAATGTCAGTGTAGTATTAGTGGTGTAAACGGGACTGTCGGTGTAGTATTAGTGGTGTAAACGGGACTGTCGGTGTGGTGTTGGTGGTGTAAACGGGACTATCGGTGTGGTGTAAACAGGACTGTCGGTGTGGTGTTGGTGGTGTAAACGGGACTGTGGGTGTGGTGTTGGTGGTGTAAACGGGACTGTGGGTGTGTAAACGGGACTGTGGGTGTGGTGTTGGTGGTGTAAACGGGACTGTCGGTGTGGTGTTGGTGGTGTAAACGGGACTGTCGGTGTGGTGTTAGTGGTGTAAACGGGACTGTCGGAGTGGTGTAAACGGGACTGTCGGAATGGTGTAGGTGGTTTAAACGGGACTGTGGGTGTGGTGTTGGTGGTGTAAACGGGACTGTGG
>NW_022284749.1:0-498 GCF_004355925.1 Anarrhichthys ocellatus
TGGAGCGAGTGATGCTGGAGGTCTACAGCGTGAACATCTTCTCCTGATGGTGGAGCGAGTGATGCTGGAGGTCTGCCGTGAAGCTCCCTGATTAGTCCGGACGATGACGGAAGTAACAACAAAAAGAAACCAAAGTTCAAGAAGAACTTGAAAAAAGTTGATCCTTTAGAAACACCTGAAACCAAAAATATATTATAAAATATAAAATCAGTGCCAGAGTTAAAGCAGTATGAAAACAAACCTACGTCCAGCTCTCTCATGATCTTTATGAATAGAGTGGAAGCACCACAGCCCGCAACATCTGCAATAAACAGAAATAACAAACCAACAGAGGGAGCGATTTGATCAAATATCGTCCTCTACATGATCACATGAAATATCCTCAAACGGTTTAAACGTTCTCAACTACAGAATCACACAGCGAGCTGCATTTCATTCCTCCAGTGACCTAGTGAGCTTTTATTTTGACATCTGTTTGAGTGACGGTGAGAGAACGTC
>NW_022284749.1:508-4046 GCF_004355925.1 Anarrhichthys ocellatus
CCGTTTGAGTGACGGTGACAGAACGTCCGGTGACCTGGTGAGCTTTTTGGAGAAAATGTCATTTGTTCTGTTATTTAATAGAAAACAGCCCAAAAGATATCCATTGTGCCACCACAGGCCAAGGCATCACAGACTGGAGGTGGAGCGGTACCAACTAGATGTCGTTGAGCTCACCTCCACGCACAGCACTGGTTCTGGAACCAAACTGCTGGAGAGGAGCTGGACTCTATCCTCTCCCCGGGGAACCAGAGGGTGGAGAGCGAGTCGCTGAGGGGAAGTCTGACTGTTGGTTGTGGCTACACACGGCCTTATCGGAGTCTCTGGGTGGAGCTCTAGAAAGGTCTCCGACTGGGGGACTCCAGGGTTCATGATCTGAACCCAAATGGAGCTTTGTTGTTGGACTTCTGTGCTCGTCATTGATCGATCATGTTGGAGCGTAGAGGATTCAGAAGCCGTCTTGGTACCAGAACACTCTCGGCTAAAGATCTATGATCGACTTTATGGTCACATAAATATGTTTCCAGTCCAGTTATAGGCCGATAATAACACAAGTAGAAAGCAATAACATACCTGGGGTCAGGAGCAGAGGCCACAGCGTCGGCCCTTCAGTGCTGTGATGACGTCTGAAGATGAACCGGTTCCTCAAAGCATTGGATTCATTCCATCGATGGATTCATCTCTGAAAGAAACATCTCAACTGTTTGTGTCTCAGTCATTTATAATAATTATCTGTATATTGTACCAACAACGTGATCATATTATTATTATTACTACATGATATCATCCATCAGTCGGTGTAGTAGTGTGTCAATCAGAGACAACAGTCGTGTTATTTTACAAGACATATTTACATTTAAGAAGCTTTTTATTTCAAAGTGCTGAAACAATCGTAACAATATTAATATTCTGTACTCTCACTTTAACATCTCTGACTGAAGAGAAACAACGATCCTCAAGACGCAGTAGAAGCTGTTAGCAGGATCTATCTGCTAACAGGCTAACGTTAGCCTGTTAGCCTATTGATATTGTCTCCAAATGTCCAATCAGAGGTCCGCGAGCCGCCGTTTGAATACATGTTGAACATCCTGAAATGTGGACATTTTCCACAGATCGAATGAAAGAAGACCAAAGAAAACTACACTGTGTTTGTGTCCTTATTGACACTCAGATGACATGCTAACACAGCCGCATGCTAACTGTGTTCCGATAGAGAGCACAGAGACCCGGAAGCACTAGCAACACTTCCGTTACGCTCCTCCTCTGGCCTTCACAATAAAAGAGCGTTTTAAAAGTTAATTTGATCAGCAGTCCTTTGATAAGATGGGTGGTGGTGGTAGTAGTATCAGCAGTAGTAGAATGGAACATAACGAAGTACATTAGACACGGAAACACTAACACTACTTCCGCTCATCTGGCCTTCACAATAAAAGAAGCTCAGCAGTGCAGTGTAACTAAGTACATTTACTCAACTGCTGTAGTTTGGTAAAATGTCGAGGTACTTTACTTGAATGTTTCTATATGACGACGCTTCATTCTACCAAACTACATCTCAGAGGTAAATATCCGAACAGACTATTTTAATCGTTCACCTTTTCGAGCTCATTCGAGATCGCTGATGGGACATCGGATCACCAGGAGATGTCGGCGTGATGTGGAAACACATTTATAGAAGAGTTACTGTAAAATGTGTAAACACAAAAAAAGTGTGCAAAAAGTTCAAATATCACAACATCAAGTTTAACATTATCTCGTACATCTTAATCCAGATCAGAGGCTGTACCGAACAGTTTGAACCTTCATTCACGCTTACATTCAAATTATTAATATCAATAAACCTCTCTCGTTTCAACACAAACACACACGGAGAGCAACACTTAGCGTCTCTCTAGTTATCTCAGTCCAAAAGTCAAAATGTATTGAAAGATAGATTTAATCATTTCTAAAGTTCACAACATGATTTTATCACGAAATATTCTGCTTCAACCCAGATCTGTTGTTGTTGACTATTTTTGAAATGCTCAACAAACACAAGGAGGCAGCACCTGTATTAATGCAGCAATCTAACGGCACCATTAAAGAGAATTCAACCGCCAACCTGCAGCTAAAGGACGACACGCTGAGCTTTTATACATTTATACAACCACAATAACACAACGGTTTTTAGGGTGATAACATTGTAAAACATGACAGACATTCAAAGCTTCGTAAACTTCAATCAAAGCTTCAAATATTTACAACATAACACATTCGATTCAATGTTAACTGGTGAGCACGGAGATGGAGAACAGAGAATTATTTCACATGCTAAGAATCACCCAGAGTCTTCTTCAAAAGTTACTGGATTTCTTGTAATCCTGACGTTTGTCAATGATTACATTAAATGACTAATGTGATGTAATGATTTGGAAATTATTGATGAAAATGTCTCTCGACCAAACAGACAAAGTCCTGATGCTTAAAATGAACGACTCCACTTGTGTCATGTAAAACCGGGAGGTCACTTTAACTCTTCTATTGTTATTACACAATGCACTGAATTTCATACATTATTCTACTATTTTTTGTATACAATGCAATAGTTTTTGTGACATAAAAACGTATTACATCATGCTAAAAACTGTTATTAGGTTATGCACTCCTGGTTTTCTTACATTTTGTGCTGATTATTACATTGACAGCTGCAACAGTTGGGCACACCATCAACATGTATCTTTACCTTATCTCTATACTCATTCTTATTTTTAGCCACAACTCATTTTTAAAATGAGTGTTCTGGATATTAAAAGAGAGCTTATTCACCTTTAGCCATTTTGCATCCCTGCACATCTCTGTGTTAATTACATTCATCGGAATTTAAAGTTTTTGAATTATATAGAAACACACTGGTATCATCAGCATATAAAATAGCAAATACAGTTTGGGAGACAGAAACTAGGTCATTTATATTAATAAGAAAAAGAAGAGGACCCAGAATTGATCCCTGTGGGACCCCACACCAGATGTTTACTTTAAGAGAAGAACTCTTTTGATTAGATATCCTTCCAGTCATCACTGTCATCAGTCTCAGGTTCAAAAGAGTCTCCAGTCTTGTCAACAGGATCTGGTTGTGGATGTCTGTCTGGTTCTGGTCCTCCACAGTCCTCTCCATCAGCTTCTGTTTCCATCTGTTCAGTTGAGCTGCTGGCTGGAGGTTCTGCCTCTCTGTTCTCAGTTTGATGAAGCTTTGAGGAATGACGACCAACACATTTATGGTATTTCAGCTGACAAAGCCAAATGAACCTTTGGTCACAAACACTGCATCTGTAGATTTTGTGGACTTCCAGATGTTTGGTCAGATATCTCCTCCATGCAAACTCTTCACCACAAGTTTGGCATCTGAACCGCATTCGTCTCGTGTGGATCCTCATGTGTTGAACTAAAGACTCGCTGTCACTGCAGTCTGTGTTACACACTGAGCAGCCGAAAGGTTTCTCTCCTGTGGGGGGGTTGTTTGTCAGCAGAGTGAGACTGTCTTCAGATCTTTCGTGACACTCAGAGG
>NW_022284750.1:0-4044 GCF_004355925.1 Anarrhichthys ocellatus
TGTGTGTGTGTGTGTGTGTGTGTGTGTGTGTGTGTGTGTGTGTGACGTCAATATTTGAGTCAGACCGTGTGGTTTACAAAAGTCACTTCACAGCCCGTCTGCTCCGAGGCACAGTTCTCCTCCGCCGCCGCAGCCAGCAAGTATTCCTGGCAGCAGTGTCTGCAGCGAGCTGAAGGCTTGTTCTCACTTCCCTCACACATCGCACTGCAACTTCCCCTCAGCGAACATACCGGCCTCAGGCGGGGGCAACCAGCGCCACACAACACCCTAACAATAGAAACGCTTTCAAGGCATTCTTGGACGACACTCAGCTGTTTGTGCTGGATAGTAATCCACATTTAACACATAGAAGACACTCAGCAGAGCATTCCGACTCACGTCAGACGGGCAGATGTGCTTTAATGGCTCACAGCTGTGAAGAGTGAAAGGAAGACAAGATAGGTTTGGTTCTTGCTGTGTGTCATGACCGTGACTCGTTAACACGGCACAGATGTGATAAATGCCTCTTAAAAGAACAAAAGAAAAGAAAGCATATTTTCACTATTCCCCTGATGACAATGACAGTTAATAACTGAAGTGCTCCCATGACATAATCATGTCATTTTCTCCAGGTTTTTATTATATTATTGTTTTTGAAGGGAAAATAAAGTGTTTTGGCCAGAGTTGAGAATAAAAACTAAATGTGTGGAACAAGCTGGGACATGCCCAGATGTTCTATGTCTGAAACACACTTATTCAAATAAATCAAAGTGCATTGGTGCATTGGACATAAGGTTTTAAAATAAGAGATTTACTGATGGATAGAAGTCAAAAACTGAGAATTAACCTAATGGAGGGTTTGATTATTTCTTTAACTTAAAATGTCTCTGAAATAGTGAAATCATTTGTTTATGTTTAAATATTTTACTCCACAGCCTCCAGTTTGTGAAACCAACTAAACCAGAGCAGACTGTCAGAGTAGAGTTTTAGTGTCACGTGATGCTGTTTCAGTGACGCGACCACCACGGCAGAGGATAATGTAACACGCGATGTATTGTAATTTAGGGGGTCGTTTTGGCATGCAAAAATGTGCAATTTAAAATAAATGTGCAGAGTATTAAAAATGCAAACACAGATGAGCATGACCTTTGCTGCTGTGGTCTGCGCTTACGTTACAGAGCAGGTGCTCCAGGTTGTGGTCGGAGGCACACTTCCTCTGGTCCTCTGAGAGCTCCTCCACGTGGCTGTCCAGGCTGAAGTGCAGTCGTGCCAGCTTCTCCTGCATCTCACGCACATGCTCCAGCTGCTCAAAGGAGCACACCTTTCCTAGAAAACCAGTAACCGTGTAACTTTTCTTTTTTGCAGAAGGATTACAGCAAAGTCTTGAGTATTTCCATGGCAACAGAAGTGTAAAAATAGCCCCACAACTATCTGATTTCAGTTCACTTTTTCAACTGGCTTTATTTTCCGGCCGTAACAGAATATTCCCTCGGTGGCCTCTCTAATCGAGGTCGTCTTACCGAAAGCCTGCAGTTTGCCCGAGTGGAAGTCGTTGAGGAGGTTGAGGAGGCCTCCCTCCATCTCTCTCACGTCTGAGACGTCTGTGAGGAACGAGTGCTGCAGGGGGGAAGACTGCACTACTCTACTGGGCCCTGCAGGCTGGGGGGCCCGGGGCTTCTCCTTGTGGGGCCTGAAGACAAACAAACAAACAGAAACATCACGCGCATACCTAATCTGTTCTTGTAAATCACTATCCTGCCTTCAATCGACTCGTCGCATGCAAACAGTGCTTTCACAATATCACTGTGTAACAGACATTACCGAGTCAGTCTGTTGCTGTTCTGACTCTGTTGCAATGGGCTTAACGTTACAGCTCAATGCACCACAGCTATTTGATTTCAATTTGATTCAGTTTGTTTAGTATTTAGCATCTTAGCTAAATGCTAAACATTTGTTTTGCAATCGCTATTATCCAATAAATGCCAGTTGTTCAGCAAAAGATATAGTCACGCTTTCAAAACAAATTCTTTCCGACGTGATATTAAATATTACTAAAGTGGACGTTCCCCTGTATTTTTAAACGTCAATGCAAAGCGAGTGTAGTGTATCTATTTCCAAGGCACTTTAAAGATAACGCACACTTTCTACTACACTCAGATGTAGCATTAACTACTTCAGTCAGTTATCTGTTTATGGATGAGATGATGGGACATTAAAAGGCAAAGAACATGTGCAGCAGCTGTTCATAACTACTATTGGCTCTCTACGACACAAACCTGGTGGTCTTCGGTGGCGCTACGACGGTGAACACCTCTTTGGGCTGTCCTGCAGCTCCTATGGACCGCTTAAACTTGCCTCTGTTCTTGGGGGAGGGGGGCTGCGGCAGGCCGAGAGAGAAGGTGGCACTTTTGCTGGCAGGCAGGACGGAGACTTTGCGGGGGTTGACGGGGGGAGGAGGGGGCTGGGGGAGGGTCACCTTTGGGCTCCGCTTCTTGCGTTTGTCTTCCATTATCATTTATCTTTGAAGTGAAGCACTCTGGGGGGAGAACTGCCTGGCTGGCGTACAGGACGTCCTGAAGCAAACCAAAAGGTAGGACGTTGAAAACCTGCAGTCTTCCCCCTCCCTGAGAAAAGGGCTCCGTGGAGACTGAGCCAAAATCGGTGCTGCAGCTGAGGATTCTCCACTCTGCAAAAAAAAAAAAAAAAAAAAAGCATTTAGTTTACCAGCATCCCTAGGTCATCACAACAATACACATGTCACAGACTAATCTAAATCATCAGTGTTAGCGGGCTGCTACAGTGAGGAAGATTATGTGATTGCATTTAGAGGACATTTTCAAATGGAAGCAATTTTCTGACTTTTTTTTTTTTTTTTAAAAGAGTGTGAAACAGTGGCCTAGAAAGATATTTTTAGAGCAGCCTCGAAGTGGAAATAGCTCAGAGAAGATGTGTGAACTGAAGGACACCTATTTCCAATTATTATTCCAGACAAACAAACCGATTATATGCTACAAAAACCAAACGAGCTACACTGCAGAGGCTTTGTTTTTATCTTCACTTCAGATAAATGCACAGATAGGTAACATGAATCCTTAAAGGAGCATACAGCTTTCAGACTAATGGCTGAAGGAGAAAATCAATATACTGCATTATTATTGAGATCTCCCACTAGGATAGTGGAGTTTAAAGGTCATACCCTCATCTAGCTACACCCAGTTTGTGACCAGAACAAAAACAAACACATTTTACAAGCTGAAGTGGCCCAACTAAATGCAATAGCCCTGCAATAAATGTATATATTTTACTATAAATTAAAAGGTTGTATTGCAAGACTGTTGGATTACAATAGTCTCTCGTCTGAGGTTCACTTATATGTGTAGTATTGTATATTTGGCTCATTGATATCAGTACCTACTGCAGTAGAGTGGTTGTTTATTGTTATCAACAGCCACAGTGAGTGCATTAATGTCACTGTGGTGTCGGCACTGGGCCTAAATATCGCTTCATGCTATTACAATGTGATGAAATAACTGTTATAATAGCAGTTATCTGCCTCCGTTCAGAGTAACGTTAGAATCCAAAGATGGCCACTACAGTAAAACACAATGGCAACTTTACACGCTTATCGACATTCTTATTTACTTGGATTGTATTAACCCTGTAGAAAAACTGCTTTCACAACAACATGTAGACCGCGGGTTGCTACACTATATTGTTGAATTCAGCGAGAGAAGACGTGTAAACAGATATTTATCATCTACGAGTGACACAAACACGACTTACCGAATCAATTACGCATCAGAAAGCAAACCGGCTGAGCGAAGCGTCAAATTTCTCCTCCCGCCATTTAAAAAACGTCTCAGTAGACCTCACGTGAACTAATCTTTATAAACCACAGTTTAGCTGCTGAATTCTGCCCGCTGTAGCACAGGTGTACATATATATTATAATCACTGGTCCAATGTAAAGCGCGACATCGATGCGCTCGTCTCGTGCGCAACTGTTGTGTTGTATCCGTCTTAAAGGGACAGTCCTCTCCTCTGTGTGTGTGTGTGTGTGTGTGTG
>NW_022284751.1:0-3987 GCF_004355925.1 Anarrhichthys ocellatus
TTAGCATAGCTATGATGCTAACCGGTGCTTCGAACTAAGCCGGGGGCTAACGAATGGATCGGGGAAATATTCTTTTAAATTAAATAAAAAAATACGATTGGGGTAAATAAAGAATATACTTTTTTTGATAAGAAAGAGTTTAGGAGTTTTCTTTACCACTTTCTTTTAGTTTTAACAAGTTTGAGAGTCTTAACATATTCTATACATTTTGGTCCTTTGCATTTTTATATGTAACATATATGCTCATATTTATTCAATGATCAAAATGTATGACACCTTTTCACTCAAGTTTGATGTTATGATTAGTTTTAAAGAACATATACTCTTTCATTCGAGTCCATACAGTAACAGAATGTATACAATGGTAAGATAAATACGTTAAGGATTGTGATTCATCATTGGAAAAACAATAACATTTGTTTTTAATCTATACTTTGGAGGAATAATGATTTGTTGGACTTGTGTTGTGTCAGACTGATTCCGGCAGGCTTTAGGACCCGGACGACAACCCGTGACGTAGGACAACAACAGGAAGACGGACCTCACGTTGCTGGTAGGTGTGCGTTAGCATCTGTAGCTTTAGCTCTAGTCTCTTTTTTAACGGCAGTAAAAAAGAGACTTCCGGCTCTCCACCTGCACGTTTCTCTGACCCGCTTGTCTCCGACAGCTTGTCGTGTCCGCGACATTGTTTTTTTAATAAGTTAACCCTCCGTTTAGCCGCTGCAGCTAGCTGTTAGCGCCGTTAGCATACACACAGGTCAAGCGACTGACAGCCGTTGGGGTTCGTACTGATTTAAGGTGGAAATCAGAGATCGTTTGAGGATGAATGTTGTGAAGGTGGACTTGGGGAGATGTTGACCTGTTTGTGTGGAGACGTTTGTTGTTGCTGCTGTGATCAATGAGGCGACAAGTAACTAAGTATATTTACTCAAGTACTGTACTCATTTGAGGTACTTGTACTTTACTTGAGTATTTAAATTGTATGCTTTCAGTTACTTCATCTCAGAGAGAAATATACATTTACTTCACTTATGATGAACACAATAATATCATATTATAAAATGAGCCATTCTGCATGAAAGTTTTGGTACATAAAGAGTATTTTGATGCTCATGCTTTTGTACTTTTACTTGACTAAGACTTTAAATACTGAGTACTTTTCCCACCACTGACTGGAAGCACCTCATTTAAATGTGATGCTTCTAGTTACTTCATCTGTCAATCAGAAAACAGAAGATTCACAGAAATAACAAGAAGAGGAGAAAAGAGTTTCAGCTTTTAAATGAAATAACTCTTGGACTGTTGGTCGGATCGAAAAAGACATTTGAAGACTAAAAAAACACAAAATAGTTTGCATCTTTTGTTGTGTTGTAATAATAATAACTGTAGATAACTCTTCATATGATTCACGTTGTTATTCCCGTCGTGGTCGATGTTGATGTCACTCATCGTGTTGCAGACTTGATTAAATGTCAGATATTCAGATGTGATCAGTGAGCAGCAGCACGTCACCTCTGTTGTTGTTGTTGTTGTTGTTGTTGTTGTTGTTGTTGTTGTTGTTGGCGGCTCGTGAAGAAATGACATTATTATTATTATTATTATTATTATAATATGACATTATTACTTTTTATCACACAAACATGACGACAGATGAAGAGGCGTGAAAAAAAGAAAAGTACGAATGAAATGTTATAAGACAGTCAGTGAGGTAATTGAATACCTGTTATTGTTATTGTTATTATTATTGTTATTGTTATTTTATTACTATTATTATGATACTTTTTTCATTATTATTTTCATTTCATTATTTTTTATTTATGACTAATATTATTATTAATTATTATTTTTATTATTTATTTTTTTACTACAAAAAATATTTTTAAAATAATAATAATAATTGCATTATTTTATTATTATTATTTTAATATTACTATTATTTTACAATATTATTATCTATGTATCTCTGTAGACCCTGGTCCTCCTGGTGTTTAAGGAACCTGAACTATGTTGAAGATAACCCTCTTCAGACCTCTTTACAGTAACATGAACATTAATCTCAGTTTCTTTATGTAAATCTATAGTTCAGACTTCATAAATGTTTATAAATAAATATCCAACACTTTAGATACGGCACATAGGAATTAAATAAAGTGAATCCTTTATCTGTATCTAGTATTGATGTTGTGGTTCAGGTTTACAGTAGACCCCCTTGTACTGGACTAGTCGAGTGATCGGTTGTTTGGGTGTAAATCTACTCAGATTGTCTTTAGTCCATAAATCGTCTTTTATGTCTTTTTCATGCTGAATGACTCCACAGAACCGTTGAACTCAAGATTTAAAGTGGTGCTTCTGTCTCATTCTTTCTAGTCGATGAAATTAACAAGTCGTTTAAGTCGACTAGAAAGCTTTGTTAGATTAGTACGAGACCGTCGCTCGTTATAATAATCCTCCGAGCAGAAGAGTCATTATCTTTATGGATTAAATGAATCATATTTACATCCGTAGCAACAGCCTGAACTATGTTCCGTTAGTTGTTTCTCTTTTGATTTTTGAATCTTTCGGTCTGTGTTTGGCCCCCAAACTGCCCATTAAAGGCCTCCCAACGGTGAGCGGAAGCAGGGGATTCTGGGTAATGCCTCCCCACGTCTGATGTTCTGCATGAGAGACAAATCCCATTTGTGTGTCTGGATGTCTCCCAGCTTACCATCAACACTGACACACTGTCCAATAATCACCTTAGTTCTGGCTGAGAGTCACCTCGGCGGTCCGGAGACGGATAAATAAGCGCTGATGATGACGTTAAAGAGACTCATCTCAGATTAGTAGGTTGTG
The DNA here is from genome assembly GCF_004355925.1 of Anarrhichthys ocellatus. NCBI lineage: Eukaryota > Metazoa > Chordata > Actinopteri > Perciformes > Anarhichadidae > Anarrhichthys > Anarrhichthys ocellatus. The sequence goes on from NW_022284751.1 coordinate 2,833, forward strand.
CAAAAGTCGGACCAAACCGCTTTTTGTTGAGTCGTTGGTGGCGAAAATCTGGACGACTACCGGAGACATGAAACCTGATGAGGATGTTCATGGTCCCCAGAGGATTCATCCGAAGGTCTTCAGTGACCAACATGAGGACACATTAAACTATAGCGTCCTTATGATGTGGTCACATGGTACAACTCCCTTTAGCTAACACTGCTACTTAATTACTGCTATTTCTGTTCTCTTCTGATCTACTTTATTATTATTAATGAAGTATAATAATGTTCTTAGAGCTCGTGTTAGAAGTTAAACATCATAATTCATCTCTAATATCTGTTTTATATTCATGTGAAAACATCTCCTTCAAACTACTGGATTCATTCAAGTTCATCACCAAAACTACATTTTACAGATGACATGTGAACACATCACGATAACGTTATAATGTACCTTCAGCCAGTACTCGTGTTCACTGAGCTCATTTTTCTGTCTCTCTCTCTCTCTCTCTCTCTCTCTCTCTCTCTCTCTCTCTCTCTCCATCAAACTTATTTGTGGGCTTTTATCCGACTCCCCCCGTCTGCTTTCCCCCTGCAAAGCCCCCAGAAGTGCTGCTGAGGCAGAAGTGGACCTGTTTTTTCGGGGGGGTAAAATCTCTCTGCGGCCGTAATCAGCGCTGCCCCCCCGCTGCCCCCCCCTGTGGATTTATGGGTTCTGGAGGCTTTGGAACGTCAACATTAGTCACCGGCTGAGACGGACTCCGGCCCAGAGAGCCAGAGAGTCGACTGTAGCAGTCGGAGCAGAAAGCAGCGCTTGATGACCTGAAGGTGTCCCAGCTCACTGAGACCGATTCTCACACCTTCCTGTATCGGGCTCATTTGAATACAGTGGAAGTGGTTCAGTGGGATTGGGGGGTTTTGTTGAACTTCCTGACGGATCTGCTTGTAGACATGAAGAGGCCTGCTGGTCCTCGGAGCGCTGCTCTTTGACTCTGTTTATGGCGCCGACATAACAGCAGCAGCGGCTCTTATTGGTGCGTCTGACGCGGTCTAATAACCACAATAAGTGTGTTTATGATAACCTGTCGAGTCTGGAGGCTCAGCTACAGAGCTGCTTTCTGCATACCGGGCGCCGGCATGAATACCGAATGAGAGAGAGAGAGAGAGAGAGAGA
>NW_022284752.1:0-3786 GCF_004355925.1 Anarrhichthys ocellatus
TGACAGAGGGGTATAACGAGGAATAAAGGGCTGTCAAAGGGGTAAAATGAGGAATAAAGGGTTGACAGAGGGGTATAACAAGGAATAAAGGGCTGACAGAGGGGTATAACGAGGAATAAATGGCTGTCAAAGGGGTACAACGAGGAATAAACGGCTGACATGGGGTATAACGAGGAATAAAGGGCTGACAGAGGGTATAAAGGGTATAAATTGTTGGTAGACGGGTTCGTCGACGGGTTGTTCGAGGGGTAAAGAGTTAGGTGTATTGTACCTGTAGGCTGCCTCTGGGACAATACTCTGTGATGATGCATTTGTTTGGTGGATCAATGCAGGCGCCAATGAAGCGTGTCAGGTGCTCATTCTGAACATCTCGCATCTGTAAGAGCACAAAGGCAGCAGGTTCAAATCCCATCAGAACCATTAACATGCTACACAAGCAAGGGACTGAAGTCCTTAACTGCTTAGGTCGGCCCAGAGGCTGGTCAGAAGGTCAGTTAGTGGGGGGCAACTGTAGCAACTGCTAAGTGGAGAGCTGGGCCGTCCTTCAATCAGTCGGTGGTTCGATCCCCAGCTCCGCTAGTTGGATGTAGAGGTGTCCTTGAGCAAGACACTTAACCCCAAAATTGCTCCCGTAGCCTACGGTGTATGGATAGAATCTGAATTGTAAGTCGCTTTGGATAAAAGCGTCTGCTCAATAAATGACTGTAATGTAATGTAAGTTAGTAGTTAGGCAGGTAGGTTCGTCTGTCTGTCGGTAGGTCAGTTGGAAGGTCTGTTGGTGGGTCAGTTGGTAGGTATGCAGATGGAGTTCTTACATGTTTTAGTTCAAACAGGACCTTCCTGGTCAGTTCGATCCGTTTCTTGTTGATATACTTGATAGCTGCCAGGTTTCCCTGCAGGAGACAAAATCAGTGTGATCATTCCACCATCATGTTATTCTCCATTACAGGTTGTTATCTGTCAGAAGAGAGTGTCTGGTGGTATAAGGTGGTGTCAGACCTTGTAGTATCCAGTTTTGGTGTAGATCTGGAAGTTCCCCTCCATAGTAATCAGAGAGCCGCAGTTAGATCCTTTCTGCAGAGAATCAAGATTAACTAATTAGTCCAGTCAGAAGTTACTAGAAACCATTTAAAGTGAGTGTGTTAATGTGTGAGTGTTTTGTATTTCTCTCTGATTAATAAATGCAACAAACACAAGGTCACTCGGTTACATTGGATGATGTCAAACGAAGTTGTTGCTCCAAGAATGGCCCATTTTCATTATTACAATATCGCTCCATTGGCTCAGGGTGGGAAGCTCTTTAGGAAGTTAGCGTCTTGTAATTGCCTTCTTGCTTGCTACCATTAGAATTTTTTGTAAATATTTTTCTCTGATACCCACTTGATTTATACTTTGAGTATTGAGTTTGTGGTAGTCCTTTGATATGGATGATGAGAGGCCTTTCCTCCAGAGAAATAGCCCTGTCCAGTTCTCTTTGTCTCTTATGTAGTCTGTTGAGTTGTTCTTCATTTGTAATCTACTTCGATCCAGGACCCTGACGATCCATCTGGTGGGTTCTGAGGTTTATAGTGTGAAAAACACCTGCAGTTGTTACTGATGTTCTCTGTCTCTCTTCTTCCTTCATCCAGTAATGTAGTTGGTACGAGGAAGAACCACAGAGCACTTCTCTCAGCTCTGGTAGCTGTGAGGCTTGTTTTCTTGGCTTGTGTTAAGTTTCCAACAGAGAAAACGACATCCCAAAATATGTCTTTTTACAGTGTAGATTTGACAGCGTTCTGACTCATATTCAGTGGTAGAGAGGCCTCGAGGCTGCAGCCACACTGGGGAGGATTTGGTCTGTGTGTGTGTGTGTGCGTGTGTGTGTGTGTGTGTGCGTGAGTGTGAGTGTGTGTGTGTGTGTGTATGTGTGTGAGTGTTACCAGTGACATCGTGAGTCTGCTGCAGGCTCTCCTCAGGACTTTATCCAGGTTGCTCATCTGGACGTCGTCCCATGAAACTCTCCACAGCTGAGCGGCCAACTCGCTCTCCAGCTTCAACTTCCTGTTCAATAGACAGGAAGACAGGTGTGTGTGTGTGTGTGTGTCATGTGGGTTAGTGTTTGAAGGGTCGATGTTTGTGTGTGTGTGTTGAGAGAAGGGAGAAAACAGAGAGATGGGTGAGGGAAAGGATAAACAGTACAGAGAACAGAGAGAAAGACAGAGAGAGAGTCCTGGGACATTATGGAATAATCAAATGGAAACCAAGAAGTTTAATTCAGACAAAACACTGCATGAAGCTTTATAACACAACTAGAAAATTTCGCATTCAATTTTGACAGTGTGGCTTCTACTGCCCGAAGACGTCGCAATATATATACACGGCAATATTGCCGGTAGTATCGTTGAGGTTAAATTGAGATATCGCTTCTCTCTTTTCTGCATTTTAGATTCATACTCTTGGATTGAATCTTGTATTCGTGTTGGACAGTCCACAAATGTCTCCCGTCATTTCTGTATTTGAGATACCTTTGTTTGAGAAGCCTTTGAAAATGATGGTAGCAAACGCTCCCATAATCTGAGTTTCATGTTAAGATACAGTTACTCTTTGGGGCTTTTATTTTGAAAGGGTGGGACTGGGTGTGTGAGAGAGCGGGAGAGGAGACATAATCATAATGTTTGACACACATACACAGAGGTTATTAAATGACGGCTTCGTCACAAGCATTCCAGTTAGAATTCACTCTGTGGGGCTTTTATTTTGAAAGGGTGGGTCTTTTATTTTGAAAGGGTGGGGCTGGGTGGGTGAGAGAGGGGGAGAGGAGACAGAATCATAATGTGAATGAATTGACTGAATATCTCCAAGTCATGTGTGTGTGTGTCTCTCAGTGCCTCTGTGTGTTTATCAGCTGCACTAATGAGCTCATATAAACACCTGTGTGCTTGGGTGCATGTGTGTCACTGGTTGGTGATTGGAGCACCTGTGTGTTAGAGGCTAATCAAGAGAGATTTAGAGTACACAGTGATTTTCAACAAAACTACCTGTCAAACATATGCCCTTTATACCAAAACCATGAGTCCAAGTTAGTGAAATGAGGACATTTTAGTAAAGTGATGACATTTTAGTGAAGTGATGACACTTTAGTAAAGTGATGACATTTTAGTAAAGTGATGACATTTTAGTAAAGTGATGACATTCTAGTAAAGTGATGACATTTTAGTGAAGTGATGACATTTTAGTGAAGTGATGACATTTTAGTGAAGTGATGACACTTTAGTAAAGTGAGGACATTTTAGTGAAGTGATGACATTTTAGTGAAGTGATGACATTTTGGTGAAGTGATGACATTTTAGTAAAGTGATGACATTTTAGTGAAGTGATGACATTTTAGTGAAGTGATGACATTTTAGTAAAGTGATGACATTTTAGTGAAGTGATGACATTTTAGTGAAGTGATGACATTTTAGTGAAGTGATGACATTCTAGTGAAGTGATGACATTTTGGTGAAGTGAGGACATTTTAGTAAAGTGATGACATTTTGGTGAAGTGAGGACATTTTAGTAAAGTGAGGACATTTTGGTGAAGTGATGACATTTTAGTGAAGTGATGACATTTTAGTGAAGTGATGACATTCTAGTGAAGTGATGACATTTTGGTGAAGTGAGGACATTTTAGTAAAGTGATGACATTTTAGTAAAGTGATGACATTTTAGTGAAGTGATGACATTTTAGTGAAGTGATGACATTTTAGTGAAGTGATGACATTTTGGTGAAGTGAGGACATTTTAGTAAAGTGATGACATTTTAGT
>NW_022284752.1:3886-4042 GCF_004355925.1 Anarrhichthys ocellatus
GTGATGACATTTTAGTGAAGTGATGACACTTTAGTAAAGTGATGACACTTTAGTAAAGTGAGGACATTTTAGTAAAGTGATGACATTTTAGTGAAGTGAGGACATTTTAGTAAAGTGAGGACATTTGAGTGAAGTGATGACATTTTAGTAAAGTGA
>NW_022284753.1:0-3786 GCF_004355925.1 Anarrhichthys ocellatus
TGACAGAGGGGTATAACGAGGAATAAAGGGCTGTCAAAGGGGTAAAATGAGGAATAAAGGGTTGACAGAGGGGTATAACAAGGAATAAAGGGCTGACAGAGGGGTATAACGAGGAATAAATGGCTGTCAAAGGGGTACAACGAGGAATAAACGGCTGACATGGGGTATAACGAGGAATAAAGGGCTGACAGAGGGTATAAAGGGTATAAATTGTTGGTAGACGGGTTCGTCGACGGGTTGTTCGAGGGGTAAAGAGTTAGGTGTATTGTACCTGTAGGCTGCCTCTGGGACAATACTCTGTGATGATGCATTTGTTTGGTGGATCAATGCAGGCGCCAATGAAGCGTGTCAGGTGCTCATTCTGAACATCTCGCATCTGTAAGAGCACAAAGGCAGCAGGTTCAAATCCCATCAGAACCATTAACATGCTACACAAGCAAGGGACTGAAGTCCTTAACTGCTTAGGTCGGCCCAGAGGCTGGTCAGAAGGTCAGTTAGTGGGGGGCAACTGTAGCAACTGCTAAGTGGAGAGCTGGGCCGTCCTTCAATCAGTCGGTGGTTCGATCCCCAGCTCCGCTAGTTGGATGTAGAGGTGTCCTTGAGCAAGACACTTAACCCCAAAATTGCTCCCGTAGCCTACGGTGTATGGATAGAATCTGAATTGTAAGTCGCTTTGGATAAAAGCGTCTGCTCAATAAATGACTGTAATGTAATGTAAGTTAGTAGTTAGGCAGGTAGGTTCGTCTGTCTGTCGGTAGGTCAGTTGGAAGGTCTGTTGGTGGGTCAGTTGGTAGGTATGCAGATGGAGTTCTTACATGTTTTAGTTCAAACAGGACCTTCCTGGTCAGTTCGATCCGTTTCTTGTTGATATACTTGATAGCTGCCAGGTTTCCCTGCAGGAGACAAAATCAGTGTGATCATTCCACCATCATGTTATTCTCCATTACAGGTTGTTATCTGTCAGAAGAGAGTGTCTGGTGGTATAAGGTGGTGTCAGACCTTGTAGTATCCAGTTTTGGTGTAGATCTGGAAGTTCCCCTCCATAGTAATCAGAGAGCCGCAGTTAGATCCTTTCTGCAGAGAATCAAGATTAACTAATTAGTCCAGTCAGAAGTTACTAGAAACCATTTAAAGTGAGTGTGTTAATGTGTGAGTGTTTTGTATTTCTCTCTGATTAATAAATGCAACAAACACAAGGTCACTCGGTTACATTGGATGATGTCAAACGAAGTTGTTGCTCCAAGAATGGCCCATTTTCATTATTACAATATCGCTCCATTGGCTCAGGGTGGGAAGCTCTTTAGGAAGTTAGCGTCTTGTAATTGCCTTCTTGCTTGCTACCATTAGAATTTTTTGTAAATATTTTTCTCTGATACCCACTTGATTTATACTTTGAGTATTGAGTTTGTGGTAGTCCTTTGATATGGATGATGAGAGGCCTTTCCTCCAGAGAAATAGCCCTGTCCAGTTCTCTTTGTCTCTTATGTAGTCTGTTGAGTTGTTCTTCATTTGTAATCTACTTCGATCCAGGACCCTGACGATCCATCTGGTGGGTTCTGAGGTTTATAGTGTGAAAAACACCTGCAGTTGTTACTGATGTTCTCTGTCTCTCTTCTTCCTTCATCCAGTAATGTAGTTGGTACGAGGAAGAACCACAGAGCACTTCTCTCAGCTCTGGTAGCTGTGAGGCTTGTTTTCTTGGCTTGTGTTAAGTTTCCAACAGAGAAAACGACATCCCAAAATATGTCTTTTTACAGTGTAGATTTGACAGCGTTCTGACTCATATTCAGTGGTAGAGAGGCCTCGAGGCTGCAGCCACACTGGGGAGGATTTGGTCTGTGTGTGTGTGTGTGCGTGTGTGTGTGTGTGTGTGCGTGAGTGTGAGTGTGTGTGTGTGTGTGTATGTGTGTGAGTGTTACCAGTGACATCGTGAGTCTGCTGCAGGCTCTCCTCAGGACTTTATCCAGGTTGCTCATCTGGACGTCGTCCCATGAAACTCTCCACAGCTGAGCGGCCAACTCGCTCTCCAGCTTCAACTTCCTGTTCAATAGACAGGAAGACAGGTGTGTGTGTGTGTGTGTGTCATGTGGGTTAGTGTTTGAAGGGTCGATGTTTGTGTGTGTGTGTTGAGAGAAGGGAGAAAACAGAGAGATGGGTGAGGGAAAGGATAAACAGTACAGAGAACAGAGAGAAAGACAGAGAGAGAGTCCTGGGACATTATGGAATAATCAAATGGAAACCAAGAAGTTTAATTCAGACAAAACACTGCATGAAGCTTTATAACACAACTAGAAAATTTCGCATTCAATTTTGACAGTGTGGCTTCTACTGCCCGAAGACGTCGCAATATATATACACGGCAATATTGCCGGTAGTATCGTTGAGGTTAAATTGAGATATCGCTTCTCTCTTTTCTGCATTTTAGATTCATACTCTTGGATTGAATCTTGTATTCGTGTTGGACAGTCCACAAATGTCTCCCGTCATTTCTGTATTTGAGATACCTTTGTTTGAGAAGCCTTTGAAAATGATGGTAGCAAACGCTCCCATAATCTGAGTTTCATGTTAAGATACAGTTACTCTTTGGGGCTTCTATTTTGAAAGGGTGGGACTGGGTGTGTGAGAGAGCGGGAGAGGAGACATAATCATAATGTTTGACACACATACACAGAGGTTATTAAATGACGGCTTCGTCACAAGCATTCCAGTTAGAATTCACTCTGTGGGGCTTTTATTTTGAAAGGGTGGGTCTTTTATTTTGAAAGGGTGGGGCTGGGTGGATGAGAGAGGGGGAGAGGAGACAGAATCATAATGTGAATGAATTGACTGAATATCTCCAAGTCATGTGTGTGTGTGTCTCTCAGTGCCTCTGTGTGTTTATCAGCTGCACTAATGAGCTCATATAAACACCTGTGTGCTTGGGTGCATGTGTGTCACTGGTTGGTGATTGGAGCACCTGTGTGTTAGAGGCTAATCAAGAGAGATTTAGAGTACACAGTGATTTTCAACAAAACTACCTGTCAAACATATGCCCTTTATACCAAAACCATGAGTCCAAGTTAGTGAAATGAGGACATTTTAGTAAAGTGATGACATTTTAGTGAAGTGATGACACTTTAGTAAAGTGATGACATTTTAGTAAAGTGATGACATTTTAGTAAAGTGATGACATTCTAGTAAAGTGATGACATTTTAGTGAAGTGATGACATTTTAGTGAAGTGATGACATTTTAGTGAAGTGATGACACTTTAGTAAAGTGAGGACATTTTAGTGAAGTGATGACATTTTAGTGAAGTGATGACATTTTGGTGAAGTGATGACATTTTAGTAAAGTGATGACATTTTAGTGAAGTGATGACATTTTAGTGAAGTGATGACATTTTAGTAAAGTGATGACATTTTAGTGAAGTGATGACATTTTAGTGAAGTGATGACATTTTAGTGAAGTGATGACATTCTAGTGAAGTGATGACATTTTGGTGAAGTGAGGACATTTTAGTAAAGTGATGACATTTTGGTGAAGTGAGGACATTTTAGTAAAGTGAGGACATTTTGGTGAAGTGATGACATTTTAGTGAAGTGATGACATTTTAGTGAAGTGATGACATTCTAGTGAAGTGATGACATTTTGGTGAAGTGAGGACATTTTAGTAAAGTGATGACATTTTAGTAAAGTGATGACATTTTAGTGAAGTGATGACATTTTAGTGAAGTGATGACATTTTAGTGAAGTGATGACATTTTGGTGAAGTGAGGACATTTTAGTAAAGTGATGACATTTTAGT
>NW_022284753.1:3886-4042 GCF_004355925.1 Anarrhichthys ocellatus
GTGATGACATTTTAGTGAAGTGATGACACTTTAGTAAAGTGATGACACTTTAGTAAAGTGAGGACATTTTAGTAAAGTGATGACATTTTAGTGAAGTGAGGACATTTTAGTAAAGTGAGGACATTTGAGTGAAGTGATGACATTTTAGTAAAGTGA
>NW_022284754.1:0-4041 GCF_004355925.1 Anarrhichthys ocellatus
TGGAGCTTCATACTGTATGAGACACTGGAGCTTCATGCTGTATGAGACACTGGGTATTTTTCAATGTTCAATACCACTACTTGAACTTTCAGGTTCAAATTTTTTTTTCAAATGATCAAAACTTTTGACCTGGATTTAGCTCCATAGCACCATTGTGTGCATGAATGCATCAGAGCGGGGGCGTCGCAAGTCGGGGGTAGGAAGTGAGGAAGGGGTGGGGGTGTTTAGTATCTTTCCACAGCTGAAGCAACCCTGCTTATAAAAATGGGATAGTAAGATACTTTTAAACATTTTTCAAGGAAGTTTAACATAGAAATTATTTTCTATTTTTCTCTCTCAGACAAGAGAGAGATTCAGTGGTGGCAGGTTGCACAGTTTCACGCTACTGACACCAGACCCCCTGGAGAGAAGACAATAAAACAAGATCTTCAATCTCTTTTCATACACTGAATCCCAGAGCTGCTTGAAATGTGCTGAAGGCCCAGCCAACTTTGAAAGAGAAAGAAACTCTTAATATAACAAAATATGGCAAGAGACGTGGGACCGAACCGACCCAACAATGCGCGATGATGCCTGAGAGCTCCAGACCAGAATCGACTGTCCCTGTCCCTCCAGCTCAACTACAATTTACTTTGAACGTGAACTATGCAAATCTCTTATAAAACTGCAAGAAATGGGTTTTAAATGACCAAAATGATTCTGAAGGAGGCTACGAGGACCTCCACAGAATGGGACATCACTAGCTTACATGATGCATAAGAGATGATGACCTCTGAGGAATGTGTTTTCTGCGGCAGCAGAGCCACCGCTGAGAGCAGCTGGATGTGGACTCAGCACTTCAGCCCTGTATCTGCATTCTCATGTATCTTATTTCTAACTGATTGATTAGTAATGCCCAATTTTTTGTTTGTTGCTGCCAAACAGTCTTGGACTCAGTTAGATTTCACAGGTTACAGGGCAACTCTCTGAGAGGTGTTGATAATTACACCCACTAACCAGCAGGTTAAGAATTATTACGTTTGAAGGAGTGGACAACTGCAGTCACATTTGTTGGAGTGTGTGTTGGCAGCAGAGACATTGGGGACATTCGGAGTAATGGTAAAAGAAAAGAAGCCTGAAGAGACTTGTACCATCTGTCCATCCCAACTCCCAAACCCACGCTCCCTTTAAATTACATTCAGGAGTGATGCGCTTTATACCGACATGCCTTTTATACATACTTAGAGATAATGTTTCCATGTAAATATATTGCTATTACACTTGTGTATATGTTAGGGGTTTTATGTCACCTGCATAGGCTGTAGAAAAAGACAACTGGGCAAAATACTGTTAACAATCAAATGAAATGTAATGAAAAAAATAAAAATAATGAAGAAGTCATCAGAATTTAGTTTGCGGATATAATATATTGTTCTTCTTGTCAATAAATCTCATGTACAGATGCAATCAAACAGTGAAGTGACGCTACTAACAAGTGTTGTGTGTGTGTCAAAGCCTGATATATCTTCTTCCTCTGTGCCCAAAACTATTAAAAACACATCAATGAACCACACTGTTGCACTGGATGACATGTGCCTCCATCATGAACACACACACACTGTACTTTATTTTGACTAAACCCCACATACACCATCCTGCTGCCCCAACTATCACAAGAGCAATGAATGTGGATTTGTCCGCTTTTGAAAATAGTCCCCGACAAATGCAATATTTCCAACTGCTTGAGTAACGTTTTATAAAAACTACAGTGACCAGCTGTTTTAGGAAATTACTGAGCATTTTATATTAATGAAACTGACTGTGTCTGTTTAAATATTTACATTATCTGTAGAAACCAATGGGTTTTGGGCTGAGAGCCACAGACAGGAAGTCAGAAAGTATTTAATTACAACACAACTACAGAATACAAATGCTGAAATATAGTGGAATAGTAGCACAATTGAGGATTCATAAGGTATGTCTCAGTAATGTCAGTTACACATTAAAAGGTAATGGGATTTTTCCATTTGATTTTGGATTATTGCAGAAAATAAATGTAAATACAAGTTCATGATACTTACACGTTTGTTCAGCAGGATAATCTTTCCAAGTGAACACCACTTGTATGGTTTTTGTCTGGAGCAGTAAAACCCATTAAACAGAGAACAAGTGTTGGTTAATTGTTAGTGTTGTGTCAGCAAACTTATATGTGACTAGCGGTCAGTGCTCGAAGTGGGGGGAGAAAGTCCCATTTCTCTCTTTATTCACATGTTGCTGTGTGTATTGGCTGCTATCAGCAAATCATTATTACACCCTGAATTTCTACAGTGAATAAAAGATACTAGGATAAGTTAGGTTTGAAAGTTTTTGATTTCACATCATTTTGGACCATTATTATTACTATCGATAACGCCTATAGATACTAAATTTATCACAGCCTTTGTGTGAATATTTAATTCTGTTGGAAATGTTTGTCCTGTAAAATCTTATTCGGTAAATCAAAGTCCATTGTATTTGTTCAAAAAGTTTCAAAAAATAGGTTATCACAAGCAGTTCACAAATTATTTTACAAAAAGGACTTGAACGTTATATCAATAAACAGCACCATCAACCCCACGTATCATTCCGTCGCAGCTCACAAACTAAAAACATATTCCGTAGAAGCACAAACTGGGGATTTTTGCACTAAACAGATTGCACCACTCAGTGTACATTTATGGTCACTGTTTTTGTTATTTTTACGTGTAGCCATGCTGTTAAGGGATAGCTTCAGGGATCCACGGACTTATTGGCATGTGAGCATTGCATACAGATGGACACAATATTCATTCTAATGAGATATTTTTTAGCAGAAAGTGTTCCCTGATTAATGCTCTGTGGTGAAAAAAATCATTTCAATTTGTGCAAATCTATTCCATGCCCCGACCACACTCTAACATGCAGTAAGTGGGCGGCCACACTGGCGGCTCACAGAAAGTCTCTGTTGTCTGATGGATAGACTTCTGTCTGCTGGGTTGTTGCTCAAAGTCAATGTGGTGGGCAGAGCAGAAGTACAGCGAAACAAAAACACTGATGCCCGGACAGCTGTGCTTATCGCATTGTTTGAATGAAAAGAAATGAAAGGAATGCATCACACATCATAAATTAGCATGAATTAAATAAACAAGGCTAAGTGGCCCACCGAGGCTGCGATATTTATCATATAAGTTGAAGGATGAAACAAACAACAGACTCACAATTGTGCTATTCCAGAGCTCTACGGGTGCAGAGCTAAGCATGCTGCAGGTAAGAATATGGGGTCATTACATCAAATGGGTTAAGAAGGAAAACATTAATGTGCTAAGCTTTTATTACCGAGAAAGTCAGTTAGGTTGCGACATATTTTGCGTGCAAAGTTGGCATTTTTCCTTTAGGGTGGTATTTAGATTATAAAAATGAAATAATAAAAAACTAATGATGGTGCTAAAGGAAAGGCCAGTGAGTCACCAGAAACATTAGGTTATACCCTCTGGGAACCATGCATATCACATTTAAAGGGGACAAATTCTGCTCATTTAAGGTTCTTACTTGTTTTTTGGGTTTCTACATGCTCTAATGTTCTAAAAACAAATAATTTTTTACAAACCATCTGCATGAATAAACATGTATTCACCCTCTGTCTGAAAAGCTCTGTTTTAGCTCCTGTCTCTTTAAGCCCTCATCTGAAAAAGCCCAGTGTGCTCTGATTGGTATGCGAGACAAAATATGCACCTTTACAAAGCTGGTTCAGCATCAAGACAGAATAAGATCTGATTGTTCGAACCAACACATTTTCTGTTCTGTAAATGGAAGTAGTAGACATAAATAGACTATCCTGAGAGCTCAACAGGCTGCACCTGCAAAGGTTGCAGTGGATTCATTAATACTCTGTGCGCAGAATGGAAAGCTTTGCCTTAATATAAATTAATATATATTATTATTATATACACCTGTACTCACAAGTACTCAGAGTTTCACACTGTCTAAGACACTGTATGCTTCATACTGTATGAGACACTGGAGCTTCATGCTGTATGAGACACT
>NW_022284755.1:182-4041 GCF_004355925.1 Anarrhichthys ocellatus
CTGTCTGTCTGTCTGTCTGTCTGTCTGTCTGTCTGTCTGTCTGTCTGCATGTCTGTCTGTCTGTCTGCATGTCTGTCTGTCTGTCTGTCTGCATGTCTGTCTGTCTGTCTGTCTGTCTGTCTGTCTGTCTGTCTGTCTGCCTGTCTGTCTGTCTGTCTGTCTGTCTGTCTGTCTGCCTGTCTGTCTGTCTGCATGTCTGTCTGTCTGTCTGTCTGCATGTCTGTCTGTCTGTCTGTCTGTCTGCATGTCTGTCTGTCTGTCTGTCTGCATGTCTGTCTGTCTGTCTGTCTGCATGTCTGCATGTCTGTCTGTCTGTCTGCATGTGAACTGATTCAGGCATATCTCTATCTTTATGCATCATTTTACATGAACATTATTCTTTCAAATCTCAGTTTATTAAAACTGTAATAACCTGTAACTTGGTGTTATCTGTTGTTGACTACACAGATAATCACATCAGAGGCTTTTGATCTGTGATTGTGTGATTACTAACATGATGTATGTCATGAAATAATAATAAATAATAATACATTTTATTTGTATAGCGCTTTAAAAGTTACTCAAAGGCACTTTACATGATAACAACAGAAACAATAAAAGCAATACAAACAAAAAGAGATGACGGAACAACAAAAAACATGCATAACTTGCATCACAGGTTTTGAAAGTGACTAGTGATGGAGAATGTCTGAGGTGCTGGGGGGGGGGCCAAGGGCGAAGGCCCTGTCGAAATGTTGAAATATATTCTGGCCCTCATAGAGCGCTGCAGGAATGAGTCTTAAAACCCGTCAATGAGTCAGCATTTTCCACACAAGCTTAAGAGGTCTTAACATTTTGTTCACAAATTTAAAGCTCTTACGTGTAGTAAAAGAGGCGGGTTGCGAACAGGTGGATGTGTGAATTAGTTTTCAGCATTTTCACGTCTGCTGATTGCATTCTCGCTTCAAAAATCATAGAAGTGTTGTTTATTTGTGAAGACTATCTTGCTGAACAGAAAGAATCATATACTAGTGTTTCCCAAAGAGCTTATTTTCTGCAATAATCCAAAATCGAATTGGAAAAATCCCACGGGCGTGTTGTGGTAGCTAACTTTGCTGGTCGGCCTTCGTTCCTGCAGCACTTTATAGCTCTGAGCCAGCTCCAGAGAGCGTTGTACTCTGACAATAATGAGAAAATAGAGCAAGCATTATAAATAAACACGGGTCTCTCTGATGGACCTGCAGCTTCAGTGTCACAACACCTCCCACGCATTCGTTTTTACCGACCAATCAGGTGGAGACCTGAGTCTGACTGAGCCGGGTGGCTCACATGGTCTCCTGGAGCTTCCTGACGAGCATTTCATCTCCATGGGAAAATATTTACAAAAGATAATCACACGGATGTGAAGTTTATGTGCAGAAACTGAATGGAATTAATCGAAGCGAGTTGACGCGCGGCTCCTGTGTGATATCTCGCATCTGTTCTTTATCTGCATCACCATTATGTACACAATACAAGGTTGTGGAGTCTTCTGCTGCTCTGTGAAACCCGTGCATAAGCCATGAATAGTCCATACATCTGCAAGGCCTCTTTATTGTATTTGCAGAAACACCTTACATTAAAACTCAGCGTATATGATTTGTATTTATGAATATTAACCTTTTCTTTTTAGGACCGAAGTAAGTTTAGAGTAAGACGTCATCGTAGGGTTGCGTGACCTCACATAACAGAAACTTTCCCACATTAAACAACATTAAAATCATTATTAGTTAATAGTTTTACTCCAAATGGGCTGCAAGCATTTTACAACCTTCTGCTTTTGCCTCCTACGGTCACGATTATCGGTTAGCTTGGTTTATACTCGCCCTCGCGATGTGCACACACCAGAACAGGACGTCATCACGGCTTGCGCATCGAGCGCCAAAGCTTCTAAGGTGCCTTTGCTCTTCAACATTTTGTTAACTAGGCGCCAGCTGACCGCGTTTCAGACATTACTGCCACAAATAAACTACTGATAAACATACTCTTTACATGTCTGAGGATTTAACGGAGACGGCTAAATTCACTTTTAAATGCTTTAGAAGCAGGAAGGTCTTAAAAATGAGTCAATATTTTTGCCATTCGATTCAAATTATGTGCAGAATTTTTAACCTTTCAACTTCTGTTTTGTTTATATTGCATTTAATACTTTCATTAAAAGGCTTGTATAAAGGAAATAAAGTAGTACATGCATAGGAAATATGAGTTTACAGTTAAAAACAATTCCTCCTCTGCATTGAGGACTTTGGTTTTTGGCGTTTTGCCGGTTACACTCGGGGACTTCTTGCTTCCTCAGAATATTGTGTTCGTACATCCCTCTGTGTGTTTGTGCGAGCTCGTAGCTCGCGTGTCGTCTTTGGAGGCCCGCGATAGAATGGATGAAGCTTTAGTGCAGTAGAGCACTTACAATAGATTTTCCCACAGTGTTCTCTTCGGGTAATGTCTTTGTGTGGTTTAGAACATGTTTTCTCAGGTTAGTCCGAGGGAACCTAGCTGTGGAAATGTTTGTGTGTGGGCCGACTGTAACTCTGTAATGTTATGAATAAGTCATGCAGACAGAAACTCTACACACACTCACACACACACACACACACACACACACACACAGAAGAATTCCTATTCTTTTATCTTCCCCCTTTTTTATACAGACCTCTTTTTGTCACACACACACGGGGTCCTCTTCACTGTCGGGGGGCTTTGACTGCTGTGAGTCAGTGTGGAGATGGAGATGGAGACGGGGAGGAACATTTTAGGGTAATGAGGGTATTTTTAGGATGTGTAAAAACAGCAAGAATATGAATTAAAACAAACTGGTTTCAAATGTTCATTCAGTTGAAACAGTAGAATAGTGGGACAGGATATGACATGTTACACTATGTAGCTGCTGAATGTCCACATTTTTAACCAGAATCTAAAAATGTTGAACTCAACTGAATTCAAAGCCAAACTTCTACATTTCACCACCATTTGCAATGTAGGAGGTCAAGTTCTTATAGCGGGATTTTCTCCTCAAATTAACTGTTTGTAGTATTTAGGGAGATCTATCTGCATAAATGTAATATAATATTAATAAGTATATTTTATTTACTGTATAGTAACCTGAAAATAACAATAATTGTGTGTTCGTTACCTTAGAATGAGCCGTTTGTATCTACATAAACAGTGGGTGATTTTCTCCATGTTTTTGTAGCCCAGAACGGACAAACCAAACACTGGCTCTAGAGAAGGACCTTTGCGTTTTCACTTGGCCGTCATAGTTCTCCTACGAGGAAGAAGTTTCAGTTGGTTGCGATCTGCAAACGTATCGCTAGATGGTAACAAAATCCACCAACTAGCACTCCTACCGTTAAATCATTAACACGTTATGTCTCGTATATTTAGTCCGTAGTTTAAGTCTTTATGCTATGCTAAGCTAATTGGCTGCTAGCTCCAGCCTCATATCTAACAGACAAATATGAGAGTGGGATCAATAGTCTCATCTAAGTCTTGCCAAGAAAATAAATAAGTTAATTTTTTCCAAAATTGACAAACTTTTCTTTCAACATAAAAGTAGAGCGAGTAAAAAGAACGGTTTCCTTCTGAAAAGGTTTTGCAAATGGGTGCTTAACTGTGTGTGTGGCCATGTATGCGTGTGTTTGTGTGTGTGTGTGTGTGCGTGTGCGTGTGTGTGTGTGTGTGTACCTGTTTGTGTGTCCAGAATGATTGCTGGATCCAGGCAGCCAATCATCAGGAGAATAAAAGAAAGAATGAATATTTAAATGAGAGTTAGTCCATCTTGATAAAACTAATCTGCATGGCTACCCTGCTGCCCATTTAAGGTGTGTGTGTGTGTGTGTGTGTG
>NW_022284756.1:0-4038 GCF_004355925.1 Anarrhichthys ocellatus
ACACACACACACACACACACACACACACACACACACACACACACACACCTTCTGAATCATCTCTGATCTCACTGTACAGGTGATGGCTCTCTTGTCATGGTGACAATATGAAGTAGGGACGGTGTGAATGAATGAGTGAATGAGTGAATGAAGGACACATTGGGACCCGATGGCTCAGAACACATCCAGAGCCGAGACAACAGGAAGAGACCACAACAAACTTTACAAAATGGCCAAACGGTGAAACTACAACTTCCTGGTCCGTCCTGTGATGTCACGAGCCCCAAAAAAGACTTTTCTTCATTGACTGACATTGACTCACATTGAGAGTCTGTAACTCATGTATTCTGATGGGACTCAACTAACCCAGTACCAACACCTGACCAGCCCTTCTTAAAGGAGCAGCGCGCACAAGTTAGCGGCCTCTAGTGGGGGGTTTGCAGATTGCAACCAACTGAATAACTCTTTCAGGACTCAGAGAGCTATGGTGGCCTTCAGGTGACATAAAACACGAGAGTCTCTCTGTAGAGTCGAGCGTTCCGTTTGTCCCTTCTGGGCTCCTGTAGAAACACGGAGAAGAGCTCATGCTAAGCTAATGATAACGATTCTTAGCTTCAGGTTATTACAGACATTATGAAAACGTAAAGTTATGAATATTATACAGCACTGTTCCTTTAAATCATTCGGTCCTGCAAGCTGTAAAAAAAGCTCAAATAGTTTATTTTCCGTTCACGAGAACGAGGCCCGGACCGAGGGCTGGGAGGAGGCGGGGCTAAAGGAAACACCTGTGACATCACCTGTGACATCACCTGGTAACACTGAGGCCTTTCGTCATCTCTTTGGGTGTCAGATCTCCATCAAACAGAAACCCCAAAGATGTGTCAAGATAACAGCTGGATCATGTGATCATCATCCAATAAAGAGGGGGGGTGGGGGGAAACTCTGACCTCTGACCTCCTCAAAACCTCCAACGTGATCAGAAAACCAGAGGTGATGCGTTCAGGTGTAAACAGGATGTTGTTGTTGTGTCTCACCTGGGCAGTCGGCGGCCTTCCCGGGGCCGCAGTCCGCACCACCACCGCTGCGGGGGAACGAGCTCCGGACGGCGGGGAGGACCAGCAGGAGCAGCAGGCAGCAGCACCAGGAGACCCGGCACACCGGAGCCATGATGGAGGCCGGAGGGGAGAGGGAGAAGAGGGGAGAGGTGGAGAATAAAGGGAGAGGTGGAGGTTTAAATGAAGATAGAGGTTCAGGTCTGTGTGTGCAGGGATAGATAGAGGTCTACAAACGCAGACGGAGGAGTAGAAAGAAGATAAAAAAACAGGAATAAAAATATTCTGTTTTTCTAGATTCGTCCTTCAAATAAAATCCAGAGTGAAAACTGTCCGCAGGAAACGAGCGGAGCTGAAATGTAGCGACTTCAGATCCGGACGCCCTCTATGAGTTTCCTCTCCGCGGCTCCGGAGTCTCTCTGGAGGAAAGAAAAGCTCCGGAAAACACGATGAGAGAGCCGGGAGGAGGGCTGCTAGACGAAGCCCCAGATAACAAAGCAAAGCAGGGCCTGGGGCTGCACACACCGACCCCCCACACACACACACTCTCACACACACACCTCCACCACCCCCTAAAACCAGTCTGATCACAGCCCGGACCGAGCCTCCATCCCCCAGCCCCGCTGCCTCGCACTCAAACCGGCGGGGAGAACCGCGGAGCGTTCCGCGGACAAAAGAGATCCAGGTGGGGAAAAGAAGAAGCGGCTTCCAGTAGCATCCAGGCCGAAGAGGAGCGAGTGTGCACCGGGGACGATTTGCGGATTTGGTGGGTCGGTCGGACCAGGACTCCCCCTTTTTTTTTTTTTTTTTGTCCTGCTGTTCTTCTTCTACTGAAGCAAATCAACAAAGGCTGGGACCACGTGACCTCCAGGAGACCACTCCCACTGAGAGACGCTGCACGCTGTCCTCTGGAGACTGATGATTAACCTCGTCTCCGTCACAATATACACAAATATATACAATAATACACAATAAATACATGAATACACAATAAGTCCATGAATACACAAATATGTACATTAATAAACAATAAATACATTAATACACAATAAATACATTAATACACATTAAATACAACAATACACAATAAATAGATATGTCAGTCAATAAATCCATCAATAACAAAATATAAAATATAAATGCAAATACATCAGTCAATAAATATATACATTTAAATCAATAAATACAATAATTAATAAATCAATAAAATAATACACAAATAAATACATCAATCAATCAATATTATTTTTAATATATATATATAAATACATACATAAATTCATGAATAAATAAATACATACATTTAAATCGATAAATACAATAATACATAAATAAACACATGCATCACTAAATCAATAAATGATTCACTCAATGAATAAAAAATAAATACATAAATAAATTGATAAATAAATACAAGAATCAAGAAATCAATCAATTAATGAATAAATAAATACATAAAACCATCTAATTAAATAAATGCACCAATATCTCAATCAATTCATAAATACATAAATAAATAATAAATACATGAATGAATAAATGTGATGAAATGTGTCCACGGAGACGGATGGCTCTGCAGGTATTTGGTTTTAAAACATGAATAAAATCTTTCACATACACACATGAGGCAAACTTTTAATATTTTTCACGCTGAATTCAGTTTGTACATGAAAACATGAACCTTGAGCAGAGGCCTGAATATAGGGGAAGGGTCTAAAAGGTTAATGAACACTAACACGTGACCTTAATGAACACTAACACGTTGTGCTGAGTGTCAGTCACTGACGGGCTGCAGCCAGCAGGAGGCGCTGCTGCTCCTCTAACTGGAGCACCAGGTACAGAAGAAGGACAATATTCAACCACACTGACCTGAAACTCAGATTTCACTACAGTTGATCTTTAGTCATACTTAGTGATAAACACATTGAATCTGATGATTTTCCTCCTGAATGATGTGCCTTATGATTGGCATGAATTATTGTAAAAACTATCCGGTCAGTGTGTTTTGATGATTTTACTTATTCGAGAGCAAACCTCACAAACTCAGAGCAGATAAATCCGGCGTGTCCCCTGAGGGCCCCGACCCCCATGTTGACCTCTGACTGACTCCTTTAAAGAAGTGAAGATGTTTAATGACAGAAACACAATGAAGGAAACATCCATCTGATCCAGTATTTACATGATGGAGTGAAGATTTTCTCTGAGTGTGAGGTCAGGACACACACACACACACAGACGCACTCACACACACACACACACACACACACACAGACACACACTGTATTTAATCTTCACCCTCAGGTCAGGGTGTTTTGCTAAGCCATCTGGGCTCATTAGTTCACTTCTCACTCCTCATTCCTTCTCACTCCTGCTCCTCTTCTTCCTCCTCGTCCTCCTCTCCCGCTTCCTTCTCCTCCTATTCCTCCTCGTTTGTTTCCTCCTCCTCCTCCTCCTCCTCCTCCATCTAAACCACAGTAAACATGTACTATTACATATTAAATATGAATGACTCTTCATAATCATAGAATTGTTCATATTTTTAATGTTTGAGGTGAGTTAACTGAAATCTTCTCAATGTGACAGAATCAACTTTTACTTTACAGGAAACAAAGAAGAAGAAAAGCTTCATCAATAAAAACACGAACAGAAGCTCTCTGAGATGAATTTTAGGATTTCATGAAAGATGAAAGTGGTTTTGACTGAAATGTTTTTTAATGTTTATGAACCTTTATTTGTTTCTGTGACATTAAAATCAGAGTCTCATGTTTTTCATCCCCCCCCCCCCCCTCCATTATTTTCCACTGAAAGCTCTCAGTCCATTAACCTGATTCTACCTGCAAACACACGGCACGTAAAGCAGCTAAAGAACAGGAAAACACTGTGATCTTTAATCCTCATTTAACTGAGCGAGAAGAGGAGGAAACACACAAAAACATTCGGCGCAGGCTGCATACTCCCCTCTTCAAGAAGTACTACCCATAGCCTT
>NW_022284757.1:0-447 GCF_004355925.1 Anarrhichthys ocellatus
CAACCAGAGGAGTCGCCCCCTGGTGGACACTAGAGAGAATGCAGCTGACTTCACTTATTGTCAAAAAGACATTTAACGACAATAACGACAATGACCAGAAATACAACAGTGTGATCTATAAATACATGTTCATATACATGAACGTTTCCATGGTTCTCATGTTTCATGGATGTTTCAATGGTTAAAGTCAACGTACACATTGAGCAGCTTCAGGTTTTAAAACAGTTGAGTTTGTTGTATTTAACTTCATTTCTTTAAGAAGCACCATGTTGTGACGCAGCTTGTTTCTCAGCAGCGTTTTGTTCGTCCGTCCTGCTGCTTGTGGGAAACCCTCCATGATGTCCAGCTTTACTGTCCCTCCATCACGTGGGAAACCCTCCATCATGTCCAGCTTTACTGACCCTCCATCACGTCCAGCTTTACTGTCCCTCCATCACGTCCAGCTTC
>NW_022284757.1:457-4037 GCF_004355925.1 Anarrhichthys ocellatus
TCCAGCTTTACTGTCCCTCCATCACGTCCAGCTTCACTGTCCCTCCACCAATCCAGACGTGACATTGTGAAGCGCTCCCGTCTCCTGGGAATCCAGCGTGGACTCTGCTGCAGCTTTCTTTTGTTCTGCTCGGCTTCCCGAGCATGACAGACGGCATCCGTCTCCCTCCGGCTGTAATCCCTCGTGTTCACTGGTCATTTCATGCAGTTTGATGGGATTACATGAACTGGAGGAGACGAGACAGAGTGCAGATAAACTGCTCATATGCTCTCAGTCTTTGTTTCTGCTCCTGGATATGCAGCAGTGTTTGACTTCAGTAGTTGTTGTTGTTGTTGTTGTTGTTTTGCCCCACAGTTATGGATTCAAACTAACTTTATTCTCCTTGTTATAGTTGAATAATCTAATGCATTATTAAATCACTTTAGCCTTATACAGAGTCTGCTGTATTGATTTCAGTACTTTCATAAACGAGGGATTTTAATATTCAAACATAACTTTTTTGTTTTTTTTCACAACCTTTTTCCAGTGAATCATCTCGTTCCTGTTTTTGAAGCTTTTTCGTTCATTGATCTGGCGTTGGTTCAGCCACGTGTTGGTGTAATGTTTAATAAAGTTTGTGCTCTTTGAAGACGTTTCATTAATCAATCACGATGCTGAATATGATGACGGACAGCTTGTGTCTTCACAGCTTGTCCGTCGCTGCATGTTGAGCCTGTTCAGACGCTCCATGACGATGACTCATATCTGCTGATGCAACAGAAACAGGATTCATATCCACGAGTCCGTCCCGTCCAGCAGAACTCATCCTTCATATTTAATCACTTCTATATAAACAGAGATCAGTTCACTCCACCGAAGATAAGAAGAGAGTTACTCTGTTGTTATTTATGTCTTCAAAGACACAAATAAAGATATTCAAAGCTTTAATTATACATTCAGTGTGATGTTAGAGTTAAGATGAAAACATGAATTCACTTGGACACAAACACAACACCCTCTGTTTCCTGTTTACTGAGAAGAGAGGAGGAATGAGAGGGTGAGAGAGGGACAAAGGGAGGAGAGGAAGAGAGGGTGAATGAGAGGGTGACAAAGGGAGGAGAGGAAGAGAGGATGAATGAATGTGAAACGAGACAGGATAAAAGGACAGGAAGTAACTTTAGGAGGAGGTGAAGACAGAAGTCTGTAGAGAAAGACAGAAAGAGATGAAACAAGTCACGACACGGTTCTCTTCATCGTGTACACTAACTGCATCATCAGTCATGTTTTGAGGAAACGTATTTAGTTTCTACTCAGTCTGTGTGAGTCCACCTGGTGAGGAGGTCGGTGGGTCAACACAGGACCTTCACTCAGGAGACCACAGTGTGAGTCCCTGTTAAACCAAAAGTCCACTTTATTTATTTTAATTCATGTCCGTCACTTCAACAACGCAACAAACGTGCTCATTTCAACCCGAGATGTTTTATTAAGCATACAGAGTAGTTGTGTTGCCTACACATCTGTACTCTGTAGTTGTGTTGCCTACACATCTGTACTCTGTAGTTGTGTTGCCTACACATCTGTACTCTGTAGTTGTCTTCAACATGTTCATCACTTGTTTAATCTGTGAGGAAATAGGTTCTCATGTCCGTAGTTGAGATCACAGTTTAGTTGTTTGGGAACGTGATGGTGCCGGAGACACGGTCGGGTATTCTTTGCTTTAATAATATCCATTATTCGTGTGTTGTGTCCCGACGTCCACATACTTTTGGCCACACTAGTGTCCATAAAGAAAGAAAGAAGAGACGAGAGATCATATGGTAGATAATGAGAGAGAGGAGAACAAACACCGAGTGGTTTAGAAAGAAGAGAAACGAGAGAGGGAGAGATGTATTCAGTAAACGTAAAGTGAGTTTAAAACATAAGAGATCTACAGAAGCACAGAGAGAGAGAGAGCTCCCTGTGTGATGCACTCCAAACTAATGTGAGAGGAAATATGATTTTACAGCCATCAGTCACGCCGGCTTAAACTCACCACTCTGCCCTTTTATACACACACACACACACACACACACACACACGGGTGCAGAGCGGTGGTGGTCAGTCATGGAAGAGCACTTCACATCAGGAGCTTTCAGCAGGAATCTATTCACCAGATGCCATCCGGGGGATATTTCTCACACAAATATCAGCTCGGACAATAGAGTCCGACAACAGCGACACAATGAGCGGCCCCGGGAGGAGCGCCGGCGCTCCAATGGCCCCCGTTAGCCCTGATTACAGACCTTTGTGTGGGGGGATAATGGATAATTCCTCCTCTCTGTTTGCTATTCACAGTAAAGTCCAGAAAGCAGGTGGAACCGGGAGCTGACTGTGTTCCACCTGGTGAAGTCCAGTTCCCCTCTAAAGGTCCACGCGCTGTTAGTCTGGATGATGAAAGCAGGCGTCTCGTTATCTAAAGGAAGAACAGCTTTCTGGAGCTCAAAGAACACGTTCCAGCTCTTCATGAGATGGTTCAGTGTTTTTATTTGAACCTCACGTTCCCTCGTCGTTCAAACACACCCCTGGGTTTGTTTGAACGATGAGCGATCTCTGCCGCTTCATCTCTGTGTTGTTTCAGTGGAATTAAAGCAGCGCAGCACCTTCACTCTGCCGTGTTCTCATAGATGTGACATCTCAGCAGAAGCTCGGCTGCTTCCAGAGGACGCAGACGAAGACGCAGGACGCTGCTGAGTGGAGAGAAGTCAGAGAAGCAGCTTCAATTGTTTCAGACCAGACGAGTGAGGCCTCGCTGCTGTTCTGTTAAAGAAGTAAAGTGTGTGTGTGTGTGTGCGTGTGTGTGTGTGTGTGTGTGTTGCAAACGTTTGCTCAATTATTTTCCGATACATGAGGCTCAGCAGTGAGAGAAGTCTCTGTAACCTTGTGTTGAGGTAACTTTCTGTTTGAACAGTTGGCTCCGCCCTCCATGTTGCTGGAGGTCAGAGCAGGTTAACAGAGACCGATGAGAGATACCTGCAGGAAGTCATGGTGAGGTGTTCTAGGTGAGTTCATGAGATCATCCTCATGATGACAGTCTTCAACGTGTCGGCATACAGCCTTCCTATGATATCTTATGGATAGTTACTCATTTTCATGTTTTCCTGCAGAAGTCCAGCAACACGTGTCAATTTATAGTCTCTTCAAAATAAACTTCTGTCTTCGAAGGAAACTACAGAGTCATGTCCAGGAAGAGGTCGTGGTTTGGGTTAAAATCAGTGTTGTTACCAGACTGTACAGAAGAAGTGGACGTAGTCATCGTGATGTCACTCGTTAGTTTGTGCACTGATGTTTTGAAGCCTCCAGTTTGGTGATTTTGCCGTCACCATCTTGGTTTTAGCGCAACCAGTGAACAGGAAGTGACCATATTAGGAAGTGACCGTACTTGAGAAAAAGCAGTATGTATGTTATTTTGGAAGGTTTTCAATATGTTTGGAAAATTACATGATGACCTATTTTTATTTATTTTTTTAACTTATTAGGACTGAGGAGGAGCGATGTAGAGACGCCGTATACGTCTGTGGTAGAGACCTGTCAATCACCATGTAGCCCCGCCCTAAAGCATCCC
>NW_022284758.1:0-4036 GCF_004355925.1 Anarrhichthys ocellatus
GTGCTCGGGCCCTAATTAGAAGAACAATAGGTCCTCCGCTCCGACTATGTCGGTGCTCGGGACCTAATAACTGGATGAAACCTATCCAGTTTGCTCGTCTGTGTTTCTGGAAATCAGTTATGTATGTATGTTTTATATATTCGTCTGATCATTTTGTAAAGAACTCAACATGGGGTCAATAATGTAAATGGATTCAGACGGTTGATTGCTGAACTCACCTTTTATTTTCTGTCGTCGTTTCTTCACTTCCTCCACAAAGCGTTGCAGTGGCTCCTGGACTTTAGCGTCCTTCCTCGGGACCTTCATTTCTTTATCGATCACAGAGATGGACCCTTCAGTCCCGTAGAACTGGATGATGATATCAGGGAATTCTTCTCTGTGCGTCTCCGTCTTCCGACCTTGAGGGATTTTGTCCAGATTGATAATTAACTTCCTGAATTGTGGCGGGCTCAGCTCCTCCAGGATGGAGGTCAGGGCTGTTTTCCACTTTGTCTCGAAATTCCGCGACGACATCTACAACAGAGAGACGAATGAACAAAAGACAACCAGGAACCATCACTCTGACAGCTTTACCAGGTAAATATATACCATTTATTGAGAATTTCTGATTTCATTTTCTCAACACGTCATATATTTTATGAACCATAAACACTGAAGCTACTCTAACGGCCTGCATGTTGAGTCTCATGTTAAAATGTCTTTGTTCTTCATCTGGGATGTAAAAACAAAAGATTTCCACACAGTACGTTTAATTAAATGTATTATATTTTATTATATTGTATTAATGGGTGAACTGATATATATTTTAGAAAAAAACTATAAAATGACAATTTTTGAGGCTTTGTTCGGATCAGAATCTTCTTTATGTGAACAAATATAATTAATTTAAATCACAGAATAATTTACAGGAAAATAGAAATACACAACAAACGGCTAAAAGCGAGAACAAAGATAGAAACAAACATTTGAGTAAGTCCTCTGCTATTTACACAACTGACGAATTGTCTATTTCTCAACAAAACAAGTAAAGAACAGGTTGTGTAATTTGTTAAACTGCCTCACCTTTCAACTTGTGATAATAAAAGACTCTTCACTGGACTATTAAACTCATAAATGGATCACATCAGTCACCATTCAAACCTTTTCCTTTGATCAGAACTTTTGTAATGAATGTTATTAAGGAATCTAAAAGAAAGAAGCAGCAGAGCCTAATTAATACTCACCTTCTCCTTTTCTATATCCTTGTAAGCTGCTTTTCCTCTCGAGGTTACAGCATAAAGAAGAAAGCGGGAACAGAGTGTCTGAACTTGCTTGTGGAAGATACCAACTCAAAGCTTGTTTTACAGTTTACCTTCCTCCTTATCTGCAATTAATCCGAAAATCTATGTGCATTTTCCATCATCAGGCTTTATTTTTTACCTTTAACTTAACTTTGATTGCTAATCCTCAACATCCAGTTTCAAACTCAGGCTCAACCCCCCCCCCCCCCTGTTTTTTTTTAGAGAAACAATGGTTTAGTCCACAAGTGAGAACACAACTCTTACTTTCAGTTTCATGTTGTTTGAAAAAAGAAATAATGAACTGCATATTTTCATGCTAGCAGTTGTTGGTGTCAGTAGTTTATCCTCAGTCAGAGGCAGAAGACATACAGTATATATATATATATATATATATATATATATATATATATAGGGCACCACCCTGAGAACAGGGACCAATAACCAAACTATAATTGAAGTCTCATAATTAGTCTTCACTCACAATGTCAACAAAGTACTGTTACACATGCAGAGTGAACAGTGAAGGTTTGAATTCGAGCACAGACCTTAATATCCAGCTATAATATCACAATACAGATGCAGAAAGTAATCACAGAAAACTGCTTTTTAAATAACAGAGTTTATTAAATTCCAATAATATTGAATCAAGCAATCACCTGATCAATCGGGGTTATTTTCGTAACACAACTGCTGACACCAGGTGGAGATGACAAGTACCTGCAGACGTGATGGAGCTGTACTTAAATCTCAGGATCAACACTTTAAAACGTGTTGGGACATAGAGAATACTGGCTACCGCTTCAGTCTTAATGTTGACGGTATTTATTATATCAATACACATTTTTGATAGTATTCATGGTCCGCATTTTTTCAGCAAAATCAATTCAAGGTAGTCTCTCTGTATTTGTCTCTAACTTTTCATTGACTAAGGAATCAGCTGCTCCTCTTAAGGATTACAACTTTTACACATGCTGTGGGCACCCACAAGTGTTTGCTGGTGATGAAACAATGACATGACAATGCAAAGGTGCCCATTTTACACACGTAATAGACTCTTCACTAAGCCCCGCCCCTCGAACGCAGACTGGCCAATCAAAGCGTAGATTCTACCAGTTCCGAGGGTCAGACAACTGAGTAGCTCTGCTCCATGAACTCTCAAGCAATAGTTTCAGATGTTCTCTACTTAGAGGCTAGTTGTGTACCCCCCCCCTCATGTTCTCATCGGGCTACATGGATACATGATTTACAACAATGGAACAATGATAAATGATGTCACAACAAATCTTAGAAATATGATTAGAAATCTAAGTACGTGTAACTTCATACATTTTTGCCACGCAGGGTAAATAACAGAGTCATCTTTAAAATATATGTACTCTTCAGCAAGTTTGTCGGCTCTACCGTCTCTCGAGGTCACATTCCTAAGCAATACATGATTACAGTAAATTAACATAAGAGTAAAAATGAACAAAAATGTTTGCTTGTGTGTGTGTGTAGGTGTGTGTGTGTGTATATTAGTATGGAGCTGTATGTGTGTGAGCGACCCCCGTGTACATAGCATGATGTAGGGGCCGTCTAAGCGAGCACATTTCATACAGAATACTTCATCTGGTAGAGTCTATAGCAGGGGTCACTAATAGGCGGGCCGCGGTCAGACGCTGTTTTATCTGGACCCGGAACTATAACTGATGGATAATTGAGAATTATACATTTTGACGGAGCGCTTCTATTTTGGTCTATAGAGAGGCTCCAATGCAGGTGCACATGAGATAAACATTTCATGATGTTTTATAGTTTTGTACCATACAGCTGTTCTGGCGTCAGCTATGCCGACGACATTAACCACCTCGTCCCCAGATGCACACGTGCAGAGTGCACTTCATGACATGGCCGCAGTAATGTACCTCCTAATATGGAAGTCCCCTGTATGTCCGTGGAGCCCCTCGGTATGTGTGTGTGTGTGTGTGTGTGTGTATCGAACTGCACTAAGAACAATACAGCCGGCATTAAATGCCAATCTGGGCAAAAATAATAAAAATAAACAAGTGTGTATTCCCTTATCTCGATCTGGATGTGTTTCATGAGTCTATTTATTGATGGTTATATTCCATGTCCCAGAGGTGCCACCTGTGACTGTCGGGGCGATGATGATACTTCTTTCCTGAGCCATCATTGCTACGGGAGCAGCAGGAGGTGCTACGGGAGCAGCAGGAGGTGCTACATGAGCAGCAGGAGTTGCTACATGAGCAGCAGGAGTTGCTACGGGAGCAGCAGGAGTTGCTACATGAGCAACAGGAGGTGCTACGGGAGCAGCAGGAGGTGGTGCAGGAGCAGCAGGAGGTGCTACGGGAGCAGCAGGAGGTGCTGCAGCAGATGTGGAGGGTGCAGCTGTGTTTCCCCCTGCTGATGAAAACATACAGATGCAGAGAATAATGTAAAAGAAGGGAAAGAATCTAATTTTGCTTACTTTGACTTGTAAATGTAAGAAACATCCACCTGCGTAACTGTTCTTCAACTTCTTTGCATCGTTATTTTTGCCCAATTTCTTCAGAACCTCAGCAGTGACGTTCACAGCCATTTCGTCGCCGTAGGTGTCGATCAATTCTCGATGAATCGGTTTGATCCACTTCAACTTTTTTAAGTCATTTTTGATAAAATTGTCCACAGTCTCAAGTAGCACTTGTGGAACCGACATGTCTGCTCACTGTGCAGGTAGAAGAGGGTAAATACGTTTCCAGATTAGCATTCAATGTTAA
>NW_022284759.1:0-4035 GCF_004355925.1 Anarrhichthys ocellatus
GTGCTCGGGCCCTAATTAGAAGAACAATAGGTCCTCCGCTCCGACTATGTCGGTGCTCGGGACCTAATAACTGGATGAAACCTATCCAGTTTGCTCGTCTGTGTTTCTGGAAATCAGTTATGTATGTATGTTTTATATATTCGTCTGATCATTTTGTAAAGAACTCAACATGGGGTCAATAATGTAAATGGATTCAGACGGTTGATTGCTGAACTCACCTTTTATTTTCTGTCGTCGTTTCTTCACTTCCTCCACAAAGCGTTGCAGTGGCTCCTGGACTTTAGCGTCCTTCCTCGGGACCTTCATTTCTTTATCGATCACAGAGATGGACCCTTCAGTCCCGTAGAACTGGATGATGATATCAGGGAATTCTTCTCTGTGCGTCTCCGTCTTCCGACCTTGAGGGATTTTGTCCAGATTGATAATTAACTTCCTGAATTGTGGCGGGCTCAGCTCCTCCAGGATGGAGGTCAGGGCTGTTTTCCACTTTGTCTCGAAATTCCGCGACGACATCTACAACAGAGAGACGAATGAACAAAAGAAAACCAGGAACCATCACTCTGACAGCTTTACCAGGTAAATATATACCATTTATTGAGAATTTCTGATTTCATTTTCTCAACACGTCATATATTTTATGAACCATAAACACTGAAGCTACTCTAACGGCCTGCATGTTGAGTCTCATGTTAAAATGTCTTTGTTCTTCATCTGGGATGTAAAAACAAAAGATTTCCACACAGTACGTTTAATTAAATGTATTATATTTTATTATATTGTATTAATGGGTGAACTGATATATATTTTAGAAAAAAACTATAAAATGACAATTTTTGAGGCTTTGTTCGGATCAGAATCTTCTTTATGTGAACAAATATAATTAATTTAAATCACAGAATAATTTACAGGAAAATAGAAATACACAACAAACGGCTAAAAGCGAGAACAAAGATAGAAACAAACATTTGAGTAAGTCCTCTGCTATTTATACAACTGACGAATTGTCTATTTCTCAACAAAACAAGTAAAGAACAGGTTGTGTAATTTGTTAAACTGCCTCACCTTTCAACTTGTGATAATAAAAGACTCTTCACTGGACTATTAAACTCATAAATGGATCACATCAGTCACCATTCAAACCTTTTCCTTTGATCAGAACTTTTGTAATGAATGTTATTAAGGAATCTAAAAGAAAGAAGCAGCAGAGCCTAATTAATACTCACCTTCTCCTTTTCTATATCCTTGTAAGCTGCTTTTCCTCTCGAGGTTACAGCATAAAGAAGAAAGCGGGAACAGAGTGTCTGAACTTGCTTGTGGAAGATACCAACTCAAAGCTTGTTTTACAGTTTACCTTCCTCCTTATCTGCAATTAATCCGAAAATCTATGTGCATTTTCCATCATCAGGCTTTATTTTTTACCTTTAACTTAACTTTGATTGCTAATCCTCAACATCCAGTTTCAAACTCAGGCTCAACCCCCCCCCCCCCCTGTTTTTTTTTAGAGAAACAATGGTTTAGTCCACAAGTGAGAACACAACTCTTACTTTCAGTTTCATGTTGTTTGAAAAAAGAAATAATGAACTGCATATTTTCATGCTAGCAGTTGTTGGTGTCAGTAGTTTATCCTCAGTCAGAGGCAGAAGACATACAGTATATATATATATATATATATATATATATATATATATATAGGGCACCACCCTGAGAACAGGGACCAATAACCAAACTATAATTGAAGTCTCATAATTAGTCTTCACTCACAATGTCAACAAAGTACTGTTACACATGCAGAGTGAACAGTGAAGATTTGAATTCGAGCACAGACCTTAATATCCAGCTATAATATCACAATACAGATGCAGAAAGTAATCACAGAAAACTGCTTTTTAAATAACAGAGTTTATTAAATTCCATTAATATTGAATCAAGCAATCACCTGATCAATCGGGGTTATTTTCGTAACACAACTGCTGACACCAGGTGGAGATGACAAGTACCTGCAGACGTGACGGAGCTGTACTTAAATCTCAGGATCAACACTTTAAAACGTGTTGGGACATAGAGAATACTGGCTACCGCTTCAGTCTTAATGTTGACGGTATTTATTATATCAATACACATTTTTGATAGTATTCATGGTCCGCATTTTTTCAGCAACATCAATTCAAGGTAGTCTCTCTGTATTTGTCTCTAACTTTTCATTGACTAAGGAATCAGCTGCTCCTCTTAAGGATTACAACTTTTACACTTGCTGTGGGCACCCACAAGTGTTTGCTGGTGATGAAACAATGACATGACAATGCAAAGGTGCCCATTTTACACACGTAATAGACTCTTCACTAAGCCCCGCCCCTCGAACGCAGACTGGCCAATCAAAGCGTAGATTCTACCAGTTCCGAGGGTCAGACAACTGAGTAGCTCTGCTCCATGAACTCTCAAGCAATAGTTTCAGATGTTCTCTACTTAGAGGCTAGTTGTGTACCCCCCCCCCCTCATGTTCTCATCGGGCTACATGGATACATGATTTACAACAATGGAACAATGATAAATGATGTCACAACAAATCTTAGAAATATGATTAGAAATCTAAGTACGTGTAACTTCATACATTTTTGCCACGCAGGGTAAATAACAGAGTCATCTTTAAAATATATGTACTCTTCAGCAAGTTTGTCGGCTCTACCGTCTCTCGAGGTCACATTCCTAAGCAATACATGATTACAGTAAATTAACATAAGAGTAAAAATGAACAAAAATGTTTGCTTGTGTGTGTGTGTAGGTGTGTGTGTGTGTATATTAGTATGGAGCTGTATGTGTGTGAGCGACCCCGTGTACATAGCATGATGTAGGGGCCGTCTAAGCGAGCACATTTCATACAGAATACTTCATCTGGTAGAGTCTATAGCAGGGGTCACTAATAGGCGGGCCGCGGTCAGACGCTGTTTTATCTGGACCCGGAACTATAACTGATGGATAATTGAGAATTATACATTTTGACGGAGCGCTTCTATTTTGGTCTATAGAGAGGCTCCAATGCAGGTGCACATGAGATAAACATTTCATGATGTTTTATAGTTTTGTACCATACAGCTGTTCTGGCGTCAGCTATGCCGACGACATTAACCACCTCGTCCCCAGATGCACACGTGCAGAGTGCACTTCATGACATGGCCGCAGTAATGTACCTCCTAATATGGAAGTCCCCTGTATGTCCGTGGAGCCCCTCGGTATGTGTGTGTGTGTGTGTGTGTGTATCGAACTGCACTAAGAACAATACAGCCGGCATTAAATGCCAATCTGGGCAAAAATAATAAAAATAAACAAGTGTGTATTCCCTTATCTCGATCTGGATGTGTTTCATGAGTCTATTTATTGATGGTTATATTCCATGTCCCAGAGGTGCCACCTGTGACTGTCGGGGCGATGATGATACTTCTTTCCTGAGCCATCATTGCTACGGGAGCAGCAGGGGGTGCTACGGGAGCAGCAGGAGGTGCTACATGAGCAGCAGGAGTTGCTACATGAGCAGCAGGAGTTGCTACGGGAGCAGCAGGAGTTGCTACATGAGCAACAGGAGGTGCTACGGGAGCAGCAGGAGGTGGTGCAGGAGCAGCAGGAGGTGCTACGGGAGCAGCAGGAGGTGCTGCAGCAGATGTGGAGGGTGCAGCTGTGTTTCCCCCTGCTGATGAAAACATACAGATGCAGAGAATAATGTAAAAGAAGGGAAAGAATCTAATTTTGCTTACTTTGACTTGTAAATGTAAGAAACATCCACCTGCGTAACTGTTCTTCAACTTCTTTGCATCGTTATTTTTGCCCAATTTCTTCAGAACCTCAGCAGTGACGTTCACAGCCATTTCGTCGCCGTAGGTGTCGATCAATTCTCGATGAATCGGTTTGATCCACTTCAACTTTTTTAAGTCATTTTTGATAAAATTGTCCACAGTCTCAAGTAGCACTTGTGGAACCGACATGTCTGCTCACTGTGCAGGTAGAAGAGGGTAAATACGTTTCCAGATTAGCATTCAATGTTAA
>NW_022284760.1:0-4033 GCF_004355925.1 Anarrhichthys ocellatus
GAGAGAGAGACACAGAGTGTGTGTGTGCTGCACAGCCTGCAGGACTTCTCTGCTGTGTTGTACTCTGTGGTGACGTCATGTTTCAGCCCCGTGAGGACCTGAGTGAACCCTGTTTGATCCTGTGTGCCTGTAAAATCCAAACTTAACATTTGAATAATAAAATAATTACTACAAGAGCCGCTGAGGGTGTGTGGTGTGTATCCTTTACTGCAGTAAAAGTACTAATACCACACAAATACATGCATTCTTTCTAAAGTAAAAATATGTAGGTATTCTCATCTAAATGTGGTTAAAGTAGTTACAAGTAAAAGTACTATTTCATCACATGTTTCTGGGTATGTTGCATTTTGCTGCTGTAGATGTTTTTAACTTGTACTTTTTACAGTACTACATCTCAGAGGTACATATAGTACTTTTTACTGTACTATTTCCATCCATCCATCTTCCTCCTCTTATCCGGGGTCGGGTCACGGTGGCAGCAGCCCAGCAGGCTGACCCAGACTTCCCTCTCACCGGCAACATGTTCCAGCTCATTCTGGGGGATCCCGAGGCGTTCCCAGGCCAGCTGGGAGATGTAATCTCTCCAGCGTGTTCTGGGTCTTCCCCGGGGTCTTCCCAGTTGGACGTGCCTGGAAAACCTCCAGACCATAGGTGAGGGTAGGAACATAGACCGAGTGGTAAATTGAGAGCTTTGCCTTCCGGCTCAGCTCCCTCTTCACCAAGACGGTCCGGTGCAGCGCCTGCTTTACTGCTGCAGCCGCACCGATCCGCCTGTCGATCTCCCGCTCCATCTTACCCTCACTCGTGAACAAGACCCCGAGATACTTGAACTCCTTCGCTTGAGGTAGGCACTCCGTCCCCACCTGGAGGGAGCAATCCACCGGTTTCCGGCAGAGCACCATGGCCTCAGATGTGGAGGTGCTAACTCTCATCCCCGCCGCTTCACACTCGGCTGCAAACCGCCCCAGTGAATGCTGGAGGTCACGATCCGAGGAGGCTAACAGGACCACATCATCTGCAAACAGCAGAGAGGCGATCCCGAGACCCCCGAACCTGACGTTCTCCGCCCCGAGGCTGCGCCTAGATATCCTGTCCATGAAAGTCACGAACAGGACCGGAGACAAAGGGCAGCCCTGGCGGAGGCCAACACCCACCGGGAACGTGTCTGACTTATTGCCGAGAATGCGGACACAGCTCCTACTGCAGTCGTACAGAGACCGGATCGCCCTTGTAACGGGTCCGGCACCCCATACTCCCGCAGCACCCCCCACAAGAACCCCCGAGGGACCCGGTCGAAAGCCTTCTCCAAGTCCACAAAGCACATGTAGACTGGTTGGGCAAACTCCCAGAACCCCTCCAGTAGTCTTGCGAGGGTAAAGAGCTGGTCCACTGTTCCACGGCCGGGACGGAATCCGCACCGCTCCTCTTGAATCTGAGGTTCGACAAGCGGTCGGAGCCTCCTTTCCAGCACCCTGGCATAAGCCTTCCCCGGGAGGCTGAGTAATGTGATACCCCGGTAATTCGAGCACACTCTCCGGTCCCCCTTTTTGAAGATGGGAACCACCACCCTGGTCTGCCAGTCCATGGGCACTGATCCCGACCCCCATGCGACATTGAAGAGGCGTGTCAGCCAGGACAGCCCAACCGTGTCCAGCGCCTTCAGCATCTCAGGGCAGATCTCATCCACCCCCG
Source organism: Anarrhichthys ocellatus (assembly GCF_004355925.1). Lineage (NCBI taxonomy): Eukaryota > Metazoa > Chordata > Actinopteri > Perciformes > Anarhichadidae > Anarrhichthys > Anarrhichthys ocellatus. The sequence continues at coordinate 1,693 of NW_022284760.1, forward strand.
GCGCCTTGCCACCAACTACCTCAGCGGCCTCTGCCAGGGATATGGGTGAGCCCCCCCTAGGTCTTCAGGCGCTGCCTCCTCTGCAGAGGACATGTTGGTCGGGTTTAGGAGTTCCTCAAAGTGCTCTATCCACCGCCCGACGATGTCCCCCGTCCGGGTCAGCAGTCCCCCCCCCCGCTGAGAACAGCCTGCGGTAAGCCCTGCTTTCCCTTCCTGAGCCGTCGGATGGTTTGCCAGAACCTCCTTGCGGCCAACCGAAAGTCCTTCTCTTGTACTACATCTCAGAGGTACATATTGTACTTTTTAAGTTATCGTTTCTCCTTCCATGATCCCAGTGTGTTCCACCAGCGAGGTTTTCTCTGTTATGCTGTGTTCACACCAAACGGGGCGCAAATTATTCGCGCGAGTAGATTACATACAAAGTCTATGCACAGACGCGATGAGACTGGCGCGGCGCTAATTTGCGATGGCGCGATTGACGCAAATTTGTGGCGCGATTGACGCAAATCCGCGTCAAACGCGTGAGCTGAAATTTTTCAACTTCTGCAAAATATTCGCGTTACGCCCCGGCGCGATAGCCTATCAGCGTTGAGTTGCTCCCCCTGACATCACTGACTTCCTGCCGTTGTTGAATCAGGAAATAAATACTGTAGCCGTCTGTGTTCACCCAGAGCTCTACGATCAAATCGGTATCATTACGTAGTTATTCCGGAGTCCCTTTTTGTCGGTTTATTGCCGTTAAATCACAGCAATCAGTTTATTTAGTGTTCATACAGCTGTAGTAAACAGCGACGTGTGGCTCACTAGACACAGTGAACACAGCTCGATAAAATCCATGGAGCTCCTCTGAACAATATTATGAACCAGACATGACGGCGTTTAGTTTCCCGGGATATCTGTGACTTCCACAACACGTACTAAGCAGAAATAGAGGTTCTTTTTTTCATGGTTAATGGCGGACAGTTGAACGGCTTTCAGGGCGATAAGCCCCGCCCCCTCTCCGGCGCGTCCAGCGCGATTCACGCGATTGACCGCTGGTCCCCGGCGTTTTGGCCGGCGGCGCGATTGACGCGAATATGCGGCGCGATGAATTCGCGGCACAATTGTTTTTGGGGCCCTTTTGGGGCCGCGGATATCCATTGTTTCAGACAGTTCATAGATTGGTTCAATCCTAGTTCCCGGGGTTCGTTCAGGACGATGAGAGGCTGCTGGATCGTAATTTGAAGGGCGAGAAAACATACAAACCAGAACGCACGCACATATGTAGCATGTTAGACTTATAAATAACTTGTCCATGTGAGAAACAACAGTTTAATTTAATGACATCACCAAAATAAAAATTTAAAGTTAAATTTTTTTCTTTTTTTTTTAAAGCCAATAATGCCAAATTATTTGGGGGGGCTGAAGAACATTTTAGGGGGGCTTCAGGTTAATCAGGTTAATTATGATGTTTTTCATGATGTGTTCAAATGTAATCTGTAAAATGTAGAGATGTTTGAAGGACATATTTCCACATGAATATAAAATAGATATTAGAGATGAATTATGAGCTGTTTAACTTCTAATAGTAATCCTAACATGACATAATGACGAGATCTTATTTTAATAAAAACAAGTATTTAGTAAATAAATGATTGTATTTCTGTTTCATCATGTGACTTGTTTTTATGACAATAACAAAGTTAAAGTAAAATCTTTTTTTCTGTACGGAGGTGAAAACACTCAGTTGTAGTTGTTAGAAAGAGAAGAGTTATTGTCATTAAGAGTGTGTAAACACATCACAGTTCATGTGCATGTACACACATAAAAACTATGTAGAAATACACGTATGAATATCAGCAGTAATATCTACATGCAACAGTGTCAAAGGTAAAAGTACATTAATCAGTTCTTCTGTGGTTGTTCACAACAGGGGAAAAAATGAAAGGTACCTCGATATTTTATGTATCAATTTATATCTCGGAGGTACATATTGAACTTTTTACTGTACTTCATCTCAGAGGTACATATTGTACTTTGTTTTTCCCTTTACATTTACAGTAACAGAGTATGTTTACCGTGTAGTATCAGTACGTTCAATCCTTTTAACTGCTTCATATACTTTATTTAGATATAAATATTTTTTGTTTGACTCCTCCGTGGTTTATCTTTCTTAAGTTAGAAGTTGTGGTTTCTGAGAAGCTGCAGAGAGAAAAACATGAACAGAGAAGAAGAGATGCAGCGTGACAGCAGGTGGAGACAGAGACCCAGAGGAGGTCTGATCTTCATCAGTAGTTGATTCACTTTTACTGTGTGTATCAGTACTCTCACTGTGTGTATCAGTACTCTCACTGTGTGGTAT